>NC_092295.1:6933041-7070541 GCF_036320965.1 Panulirus ornatus
CCTTGAGCACGACGTACGACTCTTGAGCACAAAGGTATTATCCTTGAATACTATTGTATGATACCAAAGTATGATGGCTTTGCCCTTGTCATGATCAGAGAAGGAAAAAAAGTTTCTTTCAAGTTGGAAATAACACTAGTGATTTACGTGATGGCCGGAACCATCTCACAACTCAATGACAATAGCCGCCCTGGGAAGGACTATCCTCCTGACCTAGGAGTGCTGCAGTGATGCCCAAAACCATCTTACTCTCCGTGTCATTATTGCTAGTCTTGCATTCTGTCTCAGTCATACATGTTACTCGTCTAGATAAGAAATATCCTAATGTACACCACACATAAAAACCATTCTCATTTTCACTTTCATTCTTTAATATCTTATAACCTATCGTTCTTTTACCTCATTATACGTCTCAATCATCATGTCTCATCTTTCTCACTAACGATGCGACCAGACCATTTTCTAAGTGGCATGTTTCCTGTATTCTCATAAAAAAGAATCTACGATCTCTGTTCTGAGCCATGGCCTCGATGAAGACTCTCGCCATATACTAGATCTTTGGAATCAGAAAAATAGATAGTTGGTCTTACACTTTAAGTCTTGGGTTCTCTTAACTCATATAAACTGACGGGATCGCACAGGCCTCAGCCCACACCCGTCCACAGCCCCCTCCACAATGCCCACACAAGCAAATGAGCCAAAACTTACAAGATTTTCCAGCTAGAGTTTTGGGGAAAAATTTCTTTTTCCTCTTCAAAAAATTTTCAAGATATTTGTCTCGAAGATTCATCCCTTCGTTTGCATGGTATGGGCTTTTAAGTTTAGATGAAATATATTCCGTTATTGTATCAAAACCTAAAAGAAAACTACCAGCCATTATCTTTGATAGCCAATCCAAAAAAAAGAAGTATGAATCTTCAAAGCTTATGAAGTCTAATTTCTTCAAGTATTCAAACATTACGATTATTTTGAAACCAAAATTATTGACAACAAAACTCAGTTTAGAATTTGAAATGCTGAAGCACCGAAGAACAGAAAAGAAGGACAAAAGACACCAGACTATACTGACCGGGCATGCGATATATTTTGAATGAAGCAAAAATGCAATCGATTGGAGAGAATTCCAGACGTGATTCCCAGCTAGGAAAAAAAATGTCTACGGTATTTCTTTCAAAGATATACATCTAAATCTATGATCATTTTTAATATCATCGATGTTAAGGTCTAAATCTCATACACAAACACACACACACACACACACACACAAACACACATACACACACACACACACACACACACACATAGATAGATAGAAAGGCAGACAGATAGACATAGATGTACTGATAGATAGGATAGAATTCTTTCTCCTGGTATATATTCCAAGGCTTTGTGTTCGTTTTTCGAGCTGCAAAGCCATTCAGGTTAGGGCTGCCAAGACTATTTTAAAAGAGTAAGAGAACTATGAGAGACCACAGGTTAAATGGACGTGAGAAAAGAGAACAATAGAAAAGAAAGATAAGGAGACGCAAAAGGCGCAAAGACCTCACAATAGACCTTCAAGAATTATAGTTCCGAAAGGGTTTAACACTGCTCATCTTCAGGGAAGTTCCAATGATTATATATATATATATATATATATATATATATATATAGAAAGAGAGAGAGAGAGAGAGAGAGAGAGAGAGAGAGAGAGAGAGAGAGAGAGAGAGAGAGAGAGAGATTATCCAGTTTCGTGACTTTGAACGAAGTAACCAAAATTAACCATGACAACTCAAAATGATAGCTAGCGCAAGTCTTCACGTCCAGTGATCATACCGTAGGGAAAAACTAGAATTTTTTGTCTACTGAGGTAGGATGATTTCTGAGGAATTCCGTAGTGATGATATAAACTAATTTGTTTCGTTTAACTGTGCTTACTACACACTCCAATTTGTGAAATACATTGGAACAAACTGAAATGTCATCATATACTCGCATTTTCCTCGTCGAAGTGATTGTCTCACTGCCAGACAACATTAGAGAATATTAATCCAAATACTTTTCTCTCAATACTAGAAAGATTCATGCTCAATATCCGTTTTGTTTCTATTTAGATATTCACAGACGATCATTCATCATGATTCAGCTAATGTGCAAACTAAATAGAAAAGTGAAAAAGTTATTAAAAGGAAAATTGCATTTCCTCCATGGGAATTCTCTTTGAGACTAAATTGTGAAAAATGAATTTCCATATATAGTATCCCAAGTGTGTCACCTTTGTGTAAGTTACCCCTCCATATTTCGAGACAATATCAGTTTGCTGAGGGTCACAGAAAATTATATCCCTCTCTTAAAGAAAAAGAATTGATTGTTTCCATCAAGTGACGGGTTAGGGGAACACATTCACTTCATTTATTTTCCATCTGGTGCAATATATGTGTATGTACATATCACTGTGATAACCTGTATTTTTCTCTCTCTTCCTCTCTTTCTTTTCCTATATGTCAAAGGAACCTAATTGTATGGGGTTACACCGCGAGTAAAAAGTCACCTATGGCGAAGCAGTATATCACTAGGAGTTCAATCTTATCAAGTTATGTCTCATTTCAAAGGAGTCTAACATTTCCCTGTAGCCGAATGTAGCGCAGCCTGAGAGCTGTAGAAGCTCCTAGCAAGAGATTTGGGTAACACCAGGTCCGTAGGGCCTGGTTGTAAACAGATGGCTGTGATTTTGGTGCATTATATATATATGACCGCTAGGAAGTGAATGTGAACGATATTTGTAGCGCTACCTTGTTAACCCGGAAAATGGCGAGCAAGTGACATATGGGAACCTGAAGTTTACAGGTTGTGTTCCAAGCAAGAGTAAAGAGATGTGAGGACCTTTAAGGCGTGTGAACGACTGTCTCCTCCTCAACCTGTCTTACACTAATGATACCTTTTCCTTTATAGCAATGATTTATCGCAGAAAATAAGACTTATGAGCTTTGAACCCTCTAGATCCGAAGGAAGGCTTTAATAAAAAGATAAAGATGAAGATAAGAAGAAGCAATATTCCCTGGACGCAAGAGTTCAGGCCTCCTTTCCTACGACAGTGAAATGGCACGCCACTGTAATTGCTGCAAAAAGAAAATGAAAAACAGGAAATAAAGAAATATGAAGGTCAAGGTAGATACAGAACGTAATAAAAGGTCTTGTTTACTGGAGGAAACTATTCGCTGGTGAACTTGGAGCTGATTGGACAGATGATAAAGAACTCAGATGTAATTTCATATACACAAAGGAGAGAACAAAGAAATATATATAAAAACTGCTATCTCATACTTCTCATGATGGATATGATATATATATATATATATATATATATATATATATATATATATATATATATATATATATATATATATATTGTTACGAACTCTATACTTATTCTAGCAAGGTCACCAATTACATATATATGTTATCAATACTATACTAATCCTTGTCTTTGCAAGGACATTAGATTTGTTATGTTGCACAACATAGGATAACACTATCTTAAAGTCATGGGATTAAATCAAACACTAGCATTAAAACTACTCATAATGAAAGAACTAAAGTGTACAAAATATACAAATGAAACAGGCACAAATCATTTACGTTAACAATGAACATGAGTTTAACATTCCAGATAAGATTTCAAGCCAATAGATCTCTTTCCTTTATGACAATTTACCTTCGATAACAGGATTCAAGATACACCTATTGTTAGACTCTTCTATGACAAGTTACAATAGTCTATGACACTCGAAAATAAATGACAGAGGCAGTACGACATCGTAAGGTCTATATCGCGCACTTCACTCGGGTAACGGGCTTTGGGACAAAGGGACACCACTTACGTCGCTGGGCTAGAGAGGGAAAATCGAGGCTCAGTGGGTGTAAGGGGTATTTATTACAAGTAAGAACGAGCGTCCGCCCTGTTACCCTACAATGCTATACTTGATTGGCTAAGAGCCTAAGATCCAGTTGTGATTGGAGGAGGGTGGTGCCGTGAAACTGCTGGGTGGTTTGGAGATCCTAAGTCCGTCCCACATCTTGCCTAAAGCTCAACCTCCTCTGTTATCTTGTTTACGATAGCGGCGATGATGTACATACCCCGTAAGCTGACTGACAACTTAATCTCACGCCTCTGGTAAGGATCCGGGTGCTGAAGGTCAGGTCGCCATCTGGCTTCAAAACAGGATTATTAAGCCTAATGCGCGGTGGGAAGTGAGGTCCGAGCCAGTCTCAGAGGAAGACCTTAATCCTCGTCATGATAAGAAATTACAACACCATACACAAGGACACACACACGTTATATACACGAACATGTGGGCACACGCACACACATGTTCGTAACAATGTATATATATATATATATATATATATATATATATATATATATATATATATATATATATACACGAATATAGTGTGTGTGGTTGTGGGTGTGTGTGTGTGTGTGTGTGTGTGTGTAAACCTGAAGGTTGAATATCATCATCGTCTTATTAATGTAGCCGTCTCCATTAGAATAATCTTCCATTTTTCAAGGCACTTGCAAGATGAAGAGTATGACATCGTGCTCACTCTCCCCGGATGTTCTGCTGCAACGTTCAGAGAGAACGTGACGCACAGTCTGATCAAACAAAAGTTTTGTCCAGATGATTTGTTCATGAAGGAAGATTAGTAGTCTTGGCGTGTGTAGTCAGGCTTTTGAAACGCGTTGGATTGTTTCCCAAAGGCTGTTCTCTGGAAATGGCTGACTTTTAAAAGCCTACAGTTTTGGAGTTCTTTTGATTGGCAAAACATCAAACCCTAGAACTGTTTGGCTACTCAAAGACTCTAACCCTAGAATTGGTTGGCTTTCCAAAGGTTCTAGCCCTGAAACTAGTCGACCTTCTGAAAGCTTTTTGTTTTTTTCTGTAGGTTCCAGCCCCGGCGCTGGTTGGCGTTTCAAATTTTCAGCCCGGAAGCTGGTTAGGTCTCTTAAAGGCTCCAACCATTAAATAAATTGACTTTCCAGCCCTGGAATTGTTTGTTTTTCAGTCTCCAACCCTGGGTAACTGATTTTACAAAGGTTTCATCAATTAAACTCTTAGCATTTCTAAGGTTCTATCCTGGAACTGTTTGGTTTACCCTTAAACTGTTTGGCTTTCCAAAGTCCACAGCCCTGGACTGCTTGATTTTCCAAAGGTTCCAGTACTGGAACTGGTTGGATTTCCTAAGGTTCCAATCCTAGAACTGGTTGGTTTTCCAAAGGCTCTAGCCCTATGGCTGAATGGCTTTTTAAAGGTTCCATCCGTGGAGCTAGTTACTTCCAAAACCGTTCCTACCTTGGAACTGGTTGGCTTTCTAGAAGGCTCTTGCCCTAGAAGTGGTTGGCTTTTCATATGTTTTAGCCCTAGAAGCGAGTGGCTTTTCCAGGTTCCAGCCCTTGGAATTGGTTGGCTCCCCAAACGTTCCAGTCTTAGAAGCTGTTGCTTCATCTTAATGAAGTAACTTAGCTCTAGATCCTACTTATATGTGGATTGGAGTAGAGTCTTTCAATGACCCTCTCTCTTCACCTGATGCTTCTACCTGAAGAAATCTTGCAGGACTCGCTTCTTGAATTCGTGGCCCTAGATATGGTTTCAACTGTTGTTGAAATATGATACACAAAGATTGTGTAATTCCTCGAAAGATAGAGGCGCACAACCCTGAGTTGAAAACACAAAAACACAGGGACGAAGAGGAAAATGTTACCTCCAAATACTGAAAAGATTTTACAGTGGATGTTTTATACGTTTACAATGTATTCTTGTGATGAATGGAAGGTGTGCATGAAAGCGACGCACCTGTAACAACTTCTGGGGATATATATCTTGCCTGAACGAATTCTCTAAACTGTGGTTTTACAGAAAGGAAGATGTAATCCAAATATGATTGAAAACTGATAAAGAAACCTATTGTGAAAGAACATTCGTTATCTAAAGAAGGTAAATGTATATTTCTGTCATATCTTAAAGGATAAAATGAATATTTGACCTTTCACCGGCACCTGTGTTTGGCGTAAGTGATATGGCAAGATCTTTTTATGGTGACAACACCGCTGCGAACAATACCACCACTGTCAACAATACCACCAGTACCACCATTTCCACCCCTGCCACTAATACCACTACTGCCCGCTGACACCACTGACATCACTATTGCTACCAAATTTTCTCACAGACTGTAGGTGGATTACCAGTGGTTGGCCACACCAGTCTCGCCAGATACGTCGAAAATTTAACCTAACCTAGTCAGTTAAAGTGTCTTGCTATCAACCTCTCTTCCTAGTTGCTAATAACAATTAATTCCAACCCTGATCCATTCTTACGTCCTCGTGATGCAAGAATACACGAGGTTTTATATTGTTTTACCAGCAGCGACGTTATGATCTAATCTTATATAACAAACCACCACAGATGATTTGGAAATCTTGAGAAATATAGTTTTCATATACATGATTGATGACATTAGTGTAATAGACTTCACGAGCGAAGGTGCCGCTTGGTCTACAAAATCTTGCTCGACTCCAACACTTCTTGAAATTTGTAACTTCGCCTGAAAAGTCTATTTCACTGATGATATCTATCGTCTCTGACAGAAAGTGGGTTGCAATTCTCCTTACCCTAAGTGCCAGCTTGAGTCCTAATAAGGCCGAGGAAAGTGTAATAAATGGGTAGGATTATCGACCTTGATGGGGACGTCTAAGTTTCTAATGTTGTAAGTCTGATTCTTAGGTCTGAGGTATAATGATTATATTTACTGTTATGGCAAAAGGAAAACGAGATTATTCGAGGAAATGCACAATTTGGCACAAGTCTCTTCTTACATTCACCTATTCGGCTTTAAAGTGCGTGCATATCGACCTTAGTGCTCAAGTTCTCGTGGGATAGCTCCTTATAACCCCAACGGAGCCAGAGTGGTTCTTTTTTTTTAACTCTAGGATGGTCTGTTTTTCTCAGTCTGCTCATGGGAAAGTTTTACATGGTCAAATTTCTTGATATATTTAATAGAACCGTCGACATTATGGTTGTGAAGCTCAAGAAGTGTATGAATATATTTCAATACATTAGTGGAAAATTTGTACACATGCACACACACACACACACACATATATATATGTATATATATATATATATATATATATATATATATATATATATATATATATATATATATATATTTTTTTTTTTTTTTTCAAACTATTCGCCATTTCCCGCGTTAGCGAGGTAGCGTTAAGAACAGAGAACTGGGCCACTGAGGGAATATCCTCACCTGGCCCCCTTCTCTGTTCCTTCTTTTGGAAAATTAAAAAAAAAAAAAAATTGAGAGGGGAGGATTTCCAGCCCCCCGCTCCCTCCCCTTTTAGTCGCCTTCTACGACACGCAGGGAATACGTGGGAAGTATTCTTTCTCCCCTATCCCCAGGGATAATATATATATATATATATATATATACATTTTTTTTTTTGCTTTGTCGCTGTCTCCCGCGTTTGCGAGGTAGCGCAAGGAAACAGACGAAAGAAATGGCCCAACCCACCCCCATACACATGTATATACATACACGTCCACACACGCAAATATACATACCTACACAGCTTTCCATGGGTTACCCCAGACGCTTCACATGCCCTGATTCAATCCACTGACAGCACGTCAACCCCGGTATACCACATCGATCCAATTCACTCTATTCCTTGCCCTCCTTTCACCCTCCTGCATGTTCAGGCCCCGATCACACAAAATCTTTTTCACTCCATCTTTCCACCTCCAATTTGGTCTCCCACTTCTCCTCGTTCCCTCCACCTCCGACACATATATCCTCTTAGTCAATCTTTCCTCACTCATTCTCTCCATGTGCCCAAACCATTTCAAAACACCCTCTTCTGCTCTCTCAACCACGCTCTTTTTATTTCCACACATCTCTCTTACCCTTACGTTACTTACTCGATCAAACCACCTCACACCACACATTGTCCTCAAACATCTCATTTCCAGCACATCCATCCTCCTGCGCACAACTCTATCCATAGCCCACGCCTCGCAACCATACAACATTGTTGGAACAACTATTCCTTCAAACATACCCATTTTTGCTTTCCGAGATAATGTTCTCGACTTCCACACATTCTTCAAGGCTCCCAGAATTTTCGCCCCCTCCCCCACCCTATGCTCCACTTCCGCTTCCATGGTTCCATCCGCTGCCAGATCCACTCCCAGATATCTAAAACACTTTACTTCCTCCAGTTTTTCCCCATTCAAACTTACCTCCCAATCGACTTGACCCTCAACCCTACTGTACCTAATAACCTTGCTCTTATTCAAATTTACTCTTAACTTTCTTTTTTCACACACTGTACCAAACTCAGTCACCAGCTTCTGCAGTTTCTCACATGAATCAACCACCAGCGCTGTATCATCAGCGAACATATATATATATATATATATATATATATATATATATATATATATATATATATATATATATATATATATATGTATGTGTGTGTGTGTGTGTGTGTGTGTGTGTGTGTGTGTGTGAGTTGATATCACCACTTATCGTATCATCGTGGAAGGCACTCAGCAGACTCAATAATCCAACCTCATATTTATGTATTGCGAGAAGGCAATTGCCGAAAAAAGCAGTGCACTCATAAGTGCCTCAAGTCCTGAGAAATATGGCGTTCTCAGCAGTATGAAATTACCATTCTCATAACCTCTCCTCATTTACATATCTGCGTGGACTCTTAAAGCCCTAAGGTTCTGCTCAGAAGGAATGGCTGAACCTGATTTTTTTCTCTCTCACCGGTACCTCGACTCTTTCAAGCTCAAAAGATAACTGGCGAAATGAACGGCGGGAGTGGGAGAAAACTGGGGACCTGCTATGTCTCGTCTTTGAACTTGTCCCTGGCTAAGGCAGACCCACTTCAAATTGCGATACTTAATGGAGGCTTCAGAGGTAGGTTATCTCTCTCTCTCTCTCTCTCTCTCTCTCTCTCTCTCTCTCTGTCTCTCTCTCTCTCTCTCTCTGTTGCCAAGGGTCAGGTCAAATGTCAGACAATCACACCCACCGGTCGGTTTACCTGTACTCAACTGTGGCAACCGTCATAGTCAATTGTCGGGTCGACATGGTGATTACGAGCGTAGATCACAAGTGTAGATTACGATCGTAGATTACAAGCGTAGATTACGAGCAAAGATATACTAAAAGGCGAAAATGAATTGTGTAAGTCCGCCAATCATGTAATCATTTAACAAAAATTATGATCACATAAACTCACCACATAATAATCAATTATCATAAAAGTTATTGATAATTGTCTAAAAAGGAATTAAAGATGCATTGTTGATATTCAACAGAACACAGAGAACTATCGTCAAACATTATTGTAATCATGTTCAAGGCGCATTGACGGTACCTGGATGGGTATTATGATCTGATGATAAAGATAATGGGTATTATGATCTGATGATAAAGATAAAGGGTATCAAGATCTGATGATAAAGATAATGGATATCAAGATATGATGATAAAGATAATGAGTATTAAGCTCTGATGATAAAGATAATGGGTATTGAGATCTGATGATAAAGATAATGGGTATTAAGATCTGATGATAAAGGTAGCTTTATGAGGTGAGGTGATAGTGGTGTTAAATTTGTTTTAACTGGACATTATTTGATGGAAGCAGTTGATATTTCAAAGGTATTCACAACACAAATCCTATCCTCTTCTCTTCAGTTTATAGCCTTAACTCCAGGACAGGTGGATATGAAATATATAAGATACTTCTAACTGATATACTTTCTTGTCAGCGATATATAAGGAATGAGAAACTAGTGTCCACAACATCTTCCTGTTGTTTATCTTTCTCGTTGCTATCCCCCAACGGTCTTATGCTTACATCTTCTGGAGGATGCGAGGGAGATGGTCTAATAATACTTTTCGGAGGATGATTGATATCTTATTGGTTCTGTATACAAAGGAATGAATAGGAATTCAAATAGCGACGGACCATGGGGTTCTTTCGAGGCCCTCTGTGATACTGGAAGAGACCAGAAACCTGGTAATTCGTTCGATAAAAGCATGAAATGAAATAGGCTACTGATTAAGGAATGCCTGTAAATTGTATACGTATTAAGGTGGTGCACTGTCAGTCGTAGACTTGAAGCGAAAATATTTGTCAAGTCTTCTCTTAAACGTATCTACAGAGATGCTTTCAACTTTCATTTTTCCTTTCTCATTTTTTCTTTGCTTTTTGAAAGAACATCTGTTGATATAAAGATTTTTCTCCACCTCAGAATGAAGTTTCAATTGAATGCTCTGCTTGTCTGTGAGACCGTAGATGTCTAGCACGGGCTCTTCGCTCACGCTCTGTAATCCTGATTTATCTGGGGAGATGCGGTGTCATTCCAAGAGATCCTTCCTAATGCATCAGGACTCGACAATTCCTTCAAGGATTTCTGTAGGAATTGGAATTAATGTTGAAGCCTTGGATGTGGCTCTTCTTCGACGGGGAGAAGAGAGAAGAAAGAGAAATGGAAATTGAAAGGAAATTAAGAGCCAGCGTGGGAGTCGGCTGAATGGAGAGAATATTGTTTGTCCCGGCCGTTTGATATTGGCCATGACTGACTTGGAGGCGCTGGCTGGTGGATGTCATTTCATTAAGAATGAGTTGATGGAAACGTTTAACCCATGCAGACGTAAGGATGCGCGTTTAATCAAAACTATGAACATCAAAGAACACATTCCAACATATGCACCAGGATATACACCGAGCATACGTAATACAGAAACATAAATCCACAAAAACAGAGTTTTCCCTTACGGCCGTTTCTACCTTGGCTACGAAGTCACGGAGACAAGGCTTCGTGACGAGGGATATAGATTGTGGACCTTGGAAAAAGAAACGCACCTGTGAGGCTAGGGAAGCTAGCGAGAGATGCTCTTGAAGAATAAATGATAAATCTGATTCAACCGTTTGAACATGATGGTGCGAATCTTGAGCCCGACGGTACAACCTTTGAGGACGACTCAATAACCTTTCCAGTACAACAGTGCGACCCTTTGGGCACGACAGTACGACACTCTGAACACGACAGCAAGAGGGTACAATCCTTGGCAATTATGACAAACCATGATAACCAGACCATTAAGAATCTACCAGACCATTAAGAATCAACCAGACCATTATGAATTTAACATATCATTAAGATCCAACACATTATATGATGATCAACACGATTTGTATGGCTATAACTTGAGGAAAGAATTCATGAATACTAAATGATTCAAGATAAAAGTTTCTTCTGCCTTTTAGTGCAAACATAATATCATGTCAGAGTTGACAGGGTTCTGACTGTGAATATTTCACAAAGGCTGGAAGTTCAAAGAAGGTGAAAGCAGTCCTCCCTCCTAGGGTCTTCCTTGATATACTGAGAACTCAACTTTTCGAGACCGTCTTCTTGGTTTGCTTCCATTCCATTTTTCCAGACCATCTTCATGGGTTACCTTCATTCTGTTTCTCCAGGCTGACTCCATAACTTTCCCTCGTTCCAATATTCATGACCATCTTCATATGCTCCCTTAATTTCAATTCCAGGCCGTTTTCATAACTTGCCTCCATTTTTCCAGACCATCTTCATGGGGTGCCTTCATTCCATTTTTCCAGGCCGTCTTCATACTTTGCTTCTATTCTTACTTCCAGACCATCATTATAGCTTTCCTTCATTCTACTTTTCCAGACAAATCTTTATGGCTTCCTTCTATGCCATTTTCGAGACAAGAATATTCGTAGTACCCAGTACCCAGATATAAGCTTTTCGAGGTTTCTCCCTTCCTGTTTTTTAAGATATAACAATAAACATATTCTGTGAAGACACACACACACACACACACACACACACACACACACACGCGCGCGCACACACACACTTACAACTTGATAAATCAGGTCAAGAGCAGAGGCGACTATTATGAATCAAGATATAACAAAGATTAACTAGACTGGAACGAGGTGATTCACTCGAAACATAAGACTATGTTTGGAAATCATTTTGCAGAAAATTCACTTTGAATTAGAATACTTACTTGTTGGAAGAGATGAATGACATTTACAATAAACGTATAAAGAGAGATTATGAAAACTTTACATGTTCGAATTTATTGGTTTAAAATACCATCTATAAGAAAATTTTCCAGATATATCATCAGTGTAATAATAGCAATGATGATAATGAGGATGATTATTATCATTTATTATCCTTGTTTCATTATTATTATTATCATTATTATTATTATCATTATTATTATTATTATTATCAATTATTATTATTATTATTATTAACATTATCATTGTTATTATTGTCATTGTTGTTGTTTTATTGTTGTTACTATTATTATCAATATCATTAATATTATACTTACCATTATCATCATTATCATTACTACTACTACTCTAATGATTGTCATTATTATAATGATTATGATAATTATCATCATTGTCATTATTTTTGTTATCATTTTCTGTGTTTCTGTAATTATAAACAAAGTTACACTTTACCTTTCCCATAAAATGGCAGCTTGGCGACTGACTTCTTGTTTGGGGGTAATATATTTCTTGCTTTCCTCAGTCCCAGTAGTCTGGAAGCAGCACAAAAGTGGGACTTAAAATAATGAGCAGCAAAATGTTGGGTACATCAGGTATTGTGTCAAGGTTTATGGCGGTTTTTGGCAACCTTACGGCACTAAATTTGGACTATGTAATGTGTTAGGTTTTTATGGTAGCTCTTGGCAACCCTGTGGCACTTGGTTCGGGTTAAGTAATGTGTTAGGATGTACGATGGTTCTTGGCAACCCTCTGGCTCTAGAGTCGAGTCATGCACTATATCTAAAGGTGATTCTTGGAAGTCTTATATCACAACATCGGGGTTATATACTGTCTAGTTTCAAGATGGCTCTTAGCAATCTCATAACACTAAGTCGGGTGAAGTATTGTGTTTGTTGTGATGAAGATTCTTGATAACATTCTAGATGTGAGCTGTGTTTTGTTTATAGTTCACAGAGAACACATGGGTCACACAAGGTCATACTGGGACACGAGATCCAGGGTGTATATTGTCTATAGTTTAGAAATAGTGTCGTGGGAGATTACCATGACGTGGCAATATATATATATATATATATATATATATATATATATATATATATATATATATATATATATATATGTATGTATATATATATATATATATATATATATATATATATATATATATATATATATATATATATGTTTCGTACATATTCGCCATTTCCCGCGTTAGCGAGGTAGCGTTAAGAACCGAGGACTGAGCATTAGAGGTAATATCCTCAGTCCCCTTTTCTGTTTTTTTTTTTTTTCAATTGCAAAAAGAATGAATGTGAGCGGATGTGGCCTCTCTTCGTCTGTTTCCTGGCGCTACCTTGCTGACGATGCTTTTTCTGTGAGGCGGAGTGGCGCCGAGAATGGATGAGGGCGAGCAATTATGAATATATACATCAGTGTATATGTATGGGTATGTATGTATATGTATATGTTTATACTTGTATATGTATGCATATGTACGTGAATGTGCGTGTATTTACATATGTATTTATACGAGTGGATCGGTCTCCACGAGTGTAAAACTACTTCCCCGTACAGTTCAAATAGTCAATGACACACAATAATCAGGTCAGTATGATATGTAGACAGGAAGACAAAGAGAAATATGTCAGTCAAACAGCACGCGATAGGCAGCAGCTCTCCAACATTTGCATCCCTCTCAGGACCGGCCTGGACTTGAGTTATACTCTAATACTCCCACAGTTTAGCACTCCCTGGGCATCGTTCTCCCCAAGCTTAGCACTCCCTCAGCTTGGCACCACAGGTGAGGATAAGCTCGCGTGTGGTTCAGTCATCAGGCAAATAAAGCAATAATTTCCCCCTTGTAATAAAAACTATGAAGGCTATTATGTAGTAATTATAGAGTAGCTGGTTCAGCAGTGTGGGCTAATGGTGAACAAGGCGGCTGACTGACTGGAAAAAAATGGGTATATATGCTTAACAGATCACACACACACACATATATATATATATATATATATATATATATATATATATATATATATATATATATATATGAAACATGTTCTGTGTTTGTGTTCACCCTAATTGATATCAGGAATAGAATGCGTGGTTAGGCTAGGTTGGGTTAGGTTAGTTTAAGTTGGTTAGGAAAATCTGTTCTTAGCATTTCGCAGTATCACATCCAGGACGTTTCTCTTCATTCATTTCATTCATTTCCGACAGGAGGGTTGACGTACTCCACTGAATATGTGAACGAAGAGATGAATGTTCTCTCAGGCCCTAATGAAGGAATGAATTAATAGACCTCCTCCAACAGCCTGTGAAATGAGGTCATTTGTGAAGGCGATGACCTAATGTCGCCTTAGAGGAATGGAACTACGCATTTGACGCTTGCATGGTGATGGGGACGCATTTTATATGGTCAATAGACGTTGTTTTGACTGATAATGGTTATTAGTGTTGGAATGGTTATCAAGGTATGTTTGGTAGATCTCGTTTTTCCTGCATTCCTGTCTTTTATTCTTTCTTCCTTTCTTCTTGCTTAACTGGGTCTTCATGTATGAAAGTTTCCTAATAGTTCTTTGGCTCGTAATGACCAATTGGTCCTTGAAATGGCTGTAAGGCTCGTAATGGTGTATATGGTCCCTCAATGGTTGTTCACACCCCAGTGGTTGTTTAGGACAACGACTGTACACTGGTAACTTTGTGTTGATGGTCACTCGTCTTGGAAGGGTCAGTGGAGTCATAATGGTTGGTAAGCCTGACCATCTTTATCATCTGATGGTTTGATATCTGATAGTTCCTTCGTTCCCAGCAACTACTCAGTACCCATTCATTGCTTGATAACTAAAGGCTCTTTGGTACATGATGGTTTTGTCCTTCCATTACCTCGTAATTCCAGGTTTCAGAGTTCATGTGAGTGTAACCTTTGCCTAACACAATTAATCCTTGTTTTTAGGGTAGAGGAAATAAATGGTTCTTGTCTAGGAGGGAAAAAAAACATTTCGTGTTAGCCAGTGACCCAATTGTCGTAATGGGCTTGGCTATAATGAGTATACACAGAGGTATTTGAACTTGTTAAATAATTGCATTGTAATAGATTTAGTCGTCTCGTCCAACAATAAATTTGAAAGGATATGATTAATTAAGGGGACACAGATCACAGATATGATGCCGCCGTAATTATCAGTGTTATAAACCATGTTATCAAAGCATAGTGATTATAAAGTATGATTATATAACAAAAGTACCATTATAAGAGATAAAAAGTCAGATTATAGACATGAGGAAAATAATTTGGATGATAAGTAGAAAGATAACGAAGATGAAACGAAAAAATATGTACACATATTGTATATATGAAACAAAGGAAGCGAGATCTACATACAAAGTAATCCATTCCCAGAAGTACCATTAAGCCGAATATGTAATCAGGAATTGCGTTTGTATGGAATATGGTAATATGAAGATTATCATTTTTACCAATTGCCTTATATATATATATATATATATATATATATATATATATATATATATATATATATATATATATATATATATATATATATATATGAAGATATTACTTTCTGTGCAAGAAAAAAAGTAAAAAGTACATCAAGGAAGTGCCCAAGGCGCCTCCGTTTCTCTGAGACATGGGATCGATACCCATTATTCTGTCTCGTTTAATCTCACAACGATTAAAGGCAGAACCTTTAAGTGCTCTCAAGTGGCTGGGAGGTCCAGTACCCTGAGATTTATGTTGAAAGTGCTAGAATTCTTTTGATAAATCATATGGTTTTTTCACATTATCTCAGCAAATATTTCGCCAAGACACGGGAGAGTAAGGATATAGCTTATCTGTATTCAGTGGTATTTAACCGATTGTTGATACATATATGTTCAACATGTACTGGCCACATGAAATAGATGATAAGAATATGCCCGTGTGGCAGACCGGTGCGATTACCACTGGAACACACGGTGACAAAAGTTTTCCAACTTTGACCATTGACTGGCCTGAGGTGGATAGTTTTTGTAGCCTTGTGGTTTAAAGTGTGCATGTATATATATATATATATATATATATATATATATATATATATATATATTGCTTTGTCGCTGTCTCCTGCGTTAGCGAGGTAGCGCAAGGAAACTGACGAAAGAAAGACCCAACCCACCCACATACACATGTATATACATACACGTCCACACACAGCACATATAAATACCTATACATCTCAATGTATACATATATATACACACACAGACATATACACATATACCCATGTACTTAATTCATACTGTCTGCCTTTATTCATTCCCATCACCACCCCGCCACACATGGAATAACAACACCCTCCCCCTCATGTGTGCGAGGTAGCGCTAGGAAAAGACAACAAAGGCCACATTCGTTCACACTCAGTCTCTAGCTGTCATGTAATAATGCACCGAAACCACAGTTCCCTTTCCACATCCAGGCCCCACAGAACTTTCAATGGTTTACCCCAGACGCTTCACATGCCCTGGTTCAATCCATTGACAGCACGTCGACCCCGGTATACCACATCGTTCCAATTCACTCTATTCCTTGCACGCCTTTCACTCTCCTGCATATTCAGGCCCCGATCACTCAAAATCTTTTTCACTCCAACTTTCCACCTCCAATTTGGTCTCCCACTTCTCCTCGTTCATTCCACATCTGACACATTATCCTCTTGGCCAATCTTTCCTCACTCATTCTCTCCATGTGACCAAACCATTTCAAAACACCCTCTTCTGCTCTCTCAACCACACTCTTTTTATTACCACACATTTCTCTTACCCTACCATTACTTACTCGATCAAACCAACTCACACCACCTATTGTCCTCAAACATCTCATTTCCAGCACATCCACCCTCTTGCGCACAACTCTACTCATAGCCCACGCCTCGCAACCATACAACATTGTTAGAACCACTATTCCTTCAAACATACCCATTTTTGCTTTCCAAGATAATGTTTTCGACTTCCACAAATTCTTCAAGGCTCCCAGAATTTTCGCCCCCTCCCCCACCCTATGATTCACTTCTGCTTCCATGGTTCCATCCGCTGCCAAATCCACTCCCAGAGTCTGGCAGCTGCAGCTCATCATAATTCACACGAAAATATTGGCTGACCCTGATTTTATAGATGATTTGTAGCATCATATTTAATCTCGTGTGGTTGGCAAGTGTGTGTGTGTGTGTGTGTGTGTGTGTGTGTGTGTGTGTGTGTGTGTGTGTGTGTTGTGATTGCCTTTCCCGTCAGAGCAAAGTAGCGTCAGGAACAAACTGTAGCCAGAGCCCATCTTCTATACTCATGCCCCCGCACAGTTTTCCGTGATTTCCCTTGATCACTTCATATGCCCTGGTTAAGCTTAACGACAACATGTCGCCCCCCCCGTATGCCACAAAGCTCCAATTATTAATATCCATTGCAGGCCTGTTGCCTTTCTAAATGTTTAGCCTCTCGTGCTTTGTTTCGGTTCAGATCCAGATGATCCACGTATCTGTCATCATATATCTGGTTACGACCACGTACGTATATTCAGACATCCCTCGCCTTCAAGGGATCTTTTTCGCCTTGCTTCTTCTGCCTCTGTGTCTGGGGAGTGAAAATGCAAGGTGGAAGGGATTCCTGGCCCGCCCCTGTTTGTCGTCCTCTACGACACACACAAGATGGATGGACAGTGTCATTACCCCCCCCCCCTTCCCATGGGACAACCCCAGACATATCACCTTTAATGATGTCACTACTTTATTCAACAAAACATGCTGACGTAAACTCGAAATCATTGAATATTATAAGGACAATGATACTGCAGTAGGTTCGATTCCTTTCACTAATCTGATAACTCATCACTCTGTTTCTATATAACTTGACACTGAAAAGTAAATACAAAACGAGACAGTTCTATGTATCAGAGAGTAGAAAACATAGACTGCAAAGTCGCAGTAAAAATTAAAGTGAATGATGTATGTCTTCCTTTGTTATCAGCTGGCGAACTCCAGGATGTAAATCCCCACCTAATTTTGCAACATTCCGTTATCAAGGCCTTATCAATGATTGCATCTGCATGTCAAAAACGCAGCAAAGTAAAATGATTTCCATGATGATAATTCGCTAATATAACAGTTCACAACGCTGCCAGAATATGTTTGTATGTCGGGTTGTTTGTATGCACGATTCTTGGTATATGTAGGGTTGTTATCTTATGGGTTTGTTATTATGTTGCTATGATATGTCTCATGTCGAGTTAGAGTCTTCACATAGTTTATAGTGTGACGTGTCACATCGCTAGATATATTGTTGCTTCCTCATTAAAGTATTAGTATACGATTAAAATATATATATATGATACACCAGTGGTGGGTGTACATAAGATACAGATAAAACCACAAGGAAGTATAACAAACGAAGAGTCAAGCGCTTTTATTGTGGATCTGGGACTAATATTTTTCTCGAAATTCATTAAATCTCACAAAATCCTTCAGGGGCAAAATGATTCAAGTGACAAATGCATATCTTATCCCCGGGGAAAGATTTCCAAATTGGTTCCAAAGTCTACGAAAAAAAATCCAAAGATGAATTAAATTGCTTTTTATGATTAACTTGCTGCTTTATAAATAGCTTCCTATTTTATAATCAACTTGCTATTTCATAATTAAGTTGCTATTTTAAGATAAACTTGCTATTTTATAAGTAACTTGCTATTCTATGATTAACTTGCCATGTTATTATTAACTTGCTATTCTATAAGAATATGGATTTAAATTTTTGCAGGAGATTTAGTAAGAACCTCCAGGAATATGTGTGGCTAGTGATGAAATTTCAAGGTCCTAATTCAGTGTATCCCAGTGACTGAAGAACTGTTCAACAGTTCAGTATGTCTCAGTGACTGAAGAACTGTTGCTCAGAAAACGTAAAGACACAGAAGTTTGGACAGTCATTTCTCTTTTTCGGAGGACAGACATGAAATTATTTGCCCTACACTGTGAGGTATTCTTTTTTCTTAGTTTGTCTGTCTATGAGTCCACCGTCGAGGCATATGTCTGTTTGTCTTTTTGTCTGTGTGCCTCTCTCTCTCTCTCTCTCTCTCTATCTCTCTCTCTCTCTCTCTCTCTCTCTCTCTCTCTCTCTCTCTCTCTCTCTCTCTCCCCACCCCCCCACGTCACTCGGATCCACAGAAGTGTCTTCCTGTTCCAGTCTTGTGACACAAGTTTAGCGTCGTTGCTCCCACGACGGGAGAGGACAGTTGGTACAGAGGATTTAGCCCTGTCCCTTGAACGGGCCCACTCCACTCTTGTGGAAGGGGTTGTTTACGTCCAGGAGAACCAGCGTGGAGAGTGAAGGAGGGAGATGGTGGTGGAGAATGGTGGAGGGGAGTAGGTGGTGGAGGATGGTGAGGATAGAATATATAAGAGCTGATGACTGACCGTCCGTCGTCCCTAGCCACAATTGGTGGTGATGGGATTGTGGTTGAGATGGGATTATTGTGGTTAAGATATCGAGGCGATTAGGAGGGATTTACAGGAAGTTAGAGTAGCCCACGAAGTAATCCCAAGAATAATCCAAGAAAAACAACAATATAATCTTGAAAGTAATGTAATTCCAAGGGTAACTCCAATATCAATAGCCAAAGTAACTGTAAACGTAATCCTAAAGCAATCTCTGAGATAATTCCGGCAGTAATCCCTGGACTAAAGCCCACATTAATCTCTTGATTAATTCTAAGAGATTCTCTTCGAGTAATCCTTACAGTAACTCTATGATTGATTCTTAGAATAATCCAGAAGTAATCTTTAGTGTAATCCTTACTGTTATCAATAAAGTCTTCCTTAGCTTAATGCATAGACAAATCCCTAATGTAATTCACAAAGTGGTTCCGAATAAAAGTTCAAGAGTATTTCTGATTCCAAACTATAGAGTAATCTCTAATTTTGTAATCCTGTAAGATGTTCTCATAATGTTTACGAGAATAATCCCCAAAATATTCCTAAGATGAATCTCTAAAGTAACCATAACTAAAGGCAATCACCAGTCATCCCTAAAGAAATCCCTTGTAAAAGAGCGTAATCCAAGTAATCCACCAGCAACCCCCCCCCCCCCCACCACCACCACCATCAGCACCGGATGGAACAATATAAAAGATCTTATCAAAAGGCATCTCGGGTGAAGAGCCATCTCAACCCGCATCCCATCTTCTGTCCTACCCCGGGCCAAGGGGCTCTCGAACCCAGGTCCCGGGGAAGGTTTACGGCGTTAGCAGCTGACCCACCTCCCACGTCGCGTCCGTGTGAGTTTATAATTAACAAAACTTTTCTTCGACATCCGTCAAGGCTTGCAACACCAAAATAAAAGATGTTGACAAAAGGATGTATGTTGCTCCATTACCAGGTCAAAATATAACATTTGCATAGAACACGCAGCCCTCCAACAGCTACGGATAGAACCCAGGATCTCATACGTGGTTTGCAGGAGCGCTTCCGCTAGGCAATGATCGCCACTAATTGAGAAATAATTATCAGATCACTAAGTATTCATTTACTTAGTGATCAAATAGTCATTTCCCTATTAGGGGCGATCATAGCCTAGCCGTAGCGCTCCCGCGTACAACGCTTGAGGTCCTGGGTTCGAACCCTAGCTGTTGGAGGGCTGTGTTTGATTATATATATATATATATATATATATATATATATATATATATATATATATATATATATATATATATATATATATATATATCACTTCCATAATGATTCAGTTTTAGAAATTGTGTTTAGCGAATACAGTGCGAGGTTAAGGGACAGATATTCTGAACTCTTCCCATTATAGCCGTGGATACCCATTCCATGCAAATCCAGTCCTTGGAAAGTTTAGTTTAACATTCCTCATGGAAGGCAAAGTTCTTTCTTAATGTTGAAACTTCCAAGAGCGAACACCTGTTCTAGCAAAGAGGGGTGAATGTAACCCTTGTATGTTAGGTCAAACGCCTGAAGTTCTAGTGATATTTAGACTTTTGGTTTTACCGTTACTATCAGTCCTGTTCTCTCTCTCTCTCTCTCTCTCTCTCTCTCTCTCTCTCTCTCTCTCTCTCTCTCTCTCTCTCTCCCCCTCTTAAGATTCCTATGTTTGACCACAGAAGTCTATCCCCACACCTTGATTCATATATCATACTATTCGGCATTTCCCGCACCAGCGAGGTAGCGTTAAGAACAGAGGACTGAGCCTTTGAGGGAAATCCTCACTTGGCCCCCTTTTCTGTTCCTTCTTTTGGAAAATTAAAAATGCGAGGAAAGGATTTCCAGCCCCCCGCTCTCTCCCCTTTTAGTCACCTTTTACGACACGCAGGGAATACATGGGAAGTATTCTTTCTCCCCTATCCCCACGGATATATATATATATATATATATATATATATATATATATATATAGATATATATATATATATATATGTGTGTGTGTGTGTGTGTGTGTGTGTGTGTGTGTGTGTGTGAGTTTACGATTCACCACACGATAAAACAACCCAGGAGTCCCTGCTGAGCGCGTGTATTCGTGATAATGTTTCATGAGCCACCGAGCAGCACACAGTTGTATGGATCAGTAAGCTGATATCTTGCCTTCTCTTCTGATGTACACAGACGTCATAACTCCTAATTTTGTGGCATTTGTTATATTCTGGAAGATTGAATTTTCAAAGAGGTTAAGAAGTGTCACTCTGAGTTTCACTCGAAAGAAAAATATCGTAGGTACTTTCCCCATACAACAAACCACCTCACACACACACACACACACACACAAACACACACACACAAGCGTTTTTTTTTCCTTTTTTCTTTGATGTAATGACTGGGTAAAAATAGATAAGCAGTTGTTATTGACAGAAAGACAGTGGTACAGTAATGAGGAGCAGTGAATGAACTCTTTCATCACGAAGATCCGACCCTTGGTTATCAAGGCGTGACATTCATTTGACCTTCAAAGGTTAGGGTCAAAGGTCATGCCATAGAATCCAAAAGCTACACATTTCTATTCAAAGGATCTTATCAACGAACTAAATGGTTAAGAAGGAAGCGGTTACCTTGCAGTCTCATAATCATCAAAATATGCAAACTACTTTGTTATTATTCAAATCAAGAACGCTGTTTTGATTCATTCTCGTACTATTTAGTAAGACAATTAATTGCAGCTGAAAATTATAAGACCGAATCATAATAAGATAATTTCAGTTGGTGATGTAATTAGAGAACACGAGAAGTACGAGAAACTGGTTGAAATCATAAATGATTTCCAGAATTACTGTGAAACCTGAGCTGTACAGCAAGTGAATAGAGAGAAACCCTAAAAAGATTTTTGAGTAAAAACGTCGAAAGTAATAGGGTCCTAAACTAAATAGGGTTCTAAGTCCAATTAAAGTCAAGTGTATAAATAGGATTCTGATTGTAAATAAGGACCTGAGAGTTATTGGGTCCTCAACGCAAATACGAACCTGAGTGAATGAGGTCCTGTGTGTAAATAGGGTCTTGTTTGTAAATAGAACCCGAATGAGTAAGGTTCTAGGTGTAAATAGGGTCCTCAGCGTATGCAACAGACAGGAACCTGAATGAAGACAAGGACCTGAGTATAAACGAAGTCGAAAGTAAATAAGAAACTAAGTGAATCAGGATCCTGAGCACAAATAAGACCCCGGTTGTAAATAGGATCAACGATAGATAGGTTCCTAGGTGAGCTCTAGGATGACTTGGGTTCAGGAGCTCCCCAGCAGGATTAAGCTGCCGCCTGCTGCCCTCCAGCAGGTGTAAGGTGTCACCTGCTGCCCCCAGCAAGTGTAAGGTACCACCTACCTCCCACCTAAAGGTGTAAGGTGCCATCTGCTGCCCCCCAGCAGGTGTAAAGCACCACCTGCAGCAGGTGTAAGGAGCCACCTGCATCATGGACCCCGCCAGAATCTTACAAATCATCACCAACAGCACCTGGATGGGTGAGTACTCTCTATCCTTCAGTCCATTTCTACTTCCCCTCCCTGTCCTCCACTGGCTTAGTCTACTTCACCTCAACAGGCCTAGTCTGCTTCTCCTTAACCGGCCTTGTCTACCTTCCTTTAACCAGCCTAGTATACCTCTCCTTAACCGGCCGAATCTGCCCCCTCTGAACCGGCCTGACTCCCTGAAACATATTTCCGTGTCAATTTATCTTGTCTCCTTCCCACCACTACTAATCTCCTTTTTTTCCTCCGTTTAACAAATGGTTTTACTAATACTTAATGGGGGTTTCACACATGGCCTGGGAGTCTTGCCACCCTCTCTGTTAATCCTCAAGGACTTAACTATTGAACTGAATAGGTCTTGGATAGTCATTACCTTAGGAATTAATTAACGATGACTTAACAAGGCAACTCGTTAGATTTCAAACTGGCACTTAGATAGGATTAAAATCATGCATGTAATTGGGGCAATTATGGAATTAGTTTGGACTTGACTTGCCAGTTAGACAGGACTTAACTTGGCAGTTAGACAGGACTTAACTATTCAAATAACGATGACTTAATCAGTTCACTAACTGGGGCTTGACTAGTCAACTATTCATGGATGCAGCTAATGACCTATCTGAAATCAAATGGTCCTCAGCGATTTTGCAGCCCATCATAACTAAATCTACGGCTTTTGGGTGATTTAGTAAATGCAAATCAAAGATGCTAATTAAATCAATCTAGAAAAGTTAAGGGAAGGACGTCAGGGCTTCCTTAACTGACCTAGTAATTCCCATGATATTTTGATTACTTTTTTCTATGACTTAATGACCCTCAGGACAAAGTCAAGGGGATTCCGGGTCACAGTCAGGTTCTTGATAGTTATTGATGATACACAGAAAACAGTAAGTAATCTTAGATACAATATGATATGATGTAATATGATATTATATATTATAACATAATATGACGAAAATCCCGACCACTATAGAAAAAAAAGCCAAGCCCTCCATCAGAAGAGAACGACTCCCATCTGTGAAACGATATAATCACCAGCTCCTCCAACTCTCACCCATCGACCAACTATCACTCCAACATCACCAACACCATTATTGAGTCAACCAGTGGTGCGACTACCACGATCATCAACAACACCCTCCACCAATCCCTTCCCCCAACACTACCAATCGATAGCACTCCTTCCCTCAAAGCACCACTCCATAACCAACACCACCTTTCACCACCAACCTCCTACATCACCCATCACATGGGACTCTCCAGCACCAAGGATTTCAAAAGTCCCTCACACTTTCTTGGATTCACAAGGGGTCCTTCGTGCCAATCCGGACTGTCTTTAGGAGTGGGTAACAGAGGATAAAGACCGTCAGAAACGAGGTGTAGAAGAGCATGGCGGTACGACCCGAGAGCACAACAAGACGACCTTTGTCTGCAACGATAAGACTCTTGAGCACAACTGTGCGACCTTTGAGTACGACGTTACGACCCTTGAGCACGACAGTAAGACCCCTGAGCACGACGATGAAACGCTTGAGCACGACGGTGCGACCCTTGACTACGACGGTACGACCCTTCAGTACGAAGTTATGACAGAGCTTGAAGTTGCGACCCTTGGGTATGATGGACCGTTCAGTTGCGCTTAAGGATCGTTCGGCCGTGCTCAACGGGCTAATAACCCGCTGCGTCTATATACCCTCTCTAGAGCTGGCAATCTTACGTTAGGGAGGTCATGGGGGAAAGTGATGCCTAGAAAGACGTCAGGGAAGTTGAGCAGAGTGATGTCAGAGATCTGAAGCAAGGCATGGTGGCAGGTCGTCCAGACCGATGCTCTCAAACCGAGTCGGGAGGCAAGGAAACAGAAGTGTCCTTTTGTTGTTTCCCTGGTGACAAGTGGCGAGACTCACAACTGTTTACTCTCTCTCTCTCTCTCTCTCTCTCTCTCTCACACACACACACACACACACACACACAGTGTATTCCACTCCCTTCTATTTCTCTTCTACTCTACACTCCTTCGAGACACCATTCCATTCTTGCCTCAGGATTTTCCCATGATTCAGCTGCAACTGTGAAAGTCTACGTAGACAAATCTAAAATAAGGTAAACTGGACGTCAGTATCCAAGTTTACAGTCCTTACAAATGCATTGCAGCCATTTGGCCATTCTTAGCAAAAGACCACCCTAAAATGCCACAAAGTCCCTGACCTCCTTAGTTCAGATTATTCATTGCCTATCTGCTTCATTCATTTCCTTCACTAATCATAGTTATGATATATATTTTTTTCATTATCTTTCGACCTGGTGCCCCAAAGCTCTGTTGTATCTGCCTGGACGCTCCTCTAATACACCGACCTGTCCAAACATCTCACACACAAACATAATCTTTCCTCTCGTCGTGTATTCCCAGCACTTTTAACCTGAAAAGGGAGTTCCTTTTCTTCAGTAAGTGATCTCCCTCTCTATACCACACCCAGCAGCTGAAATATAGAAAATACAGACTCTTCTAACGTTCTACAGAAAGTAAAGTTCCAAACAGACATGACGCTAGCGTATTACTGGATGGTGCTGCTTTTTGAAGGTTTCGTCCCACTGTTCTGTCGGAATAGAGTGATAAGTAAATCAGAAAATGAGTATGAAGAGAGAGAGAGAGAGAGAGAGAGAGAGAGAGAGAGAGAGAGAGAGAGAGAGAGAGAGAGAGAGGGAGAGAGAGAGAGAGAGAGCAGATAAGAAGCAGTGACAAAAAATTGCAGTTTCCTTTCATTGCCATCAGCCACTGCCATCATTCATTTCCAACACTGTTATCACTCAGTCACCCACAAGCTAGCCACAACCACAGGACCAGCATCGCAACCCTACACAGGTCACTCCACAACATTTCCATAACTAACCCAATCCTCAAACGAACTCCACAGCGACAACACAACCCCAGCACAAACGCCACCTTTCTCTACCATCTCCTCCTTAACGAAAACCCACAAACACATGGATAATCTCTCTCTCTCTCTCTCTCTCTCTCTCTCTCTCTCTCTCTCTCTCTCTCTCTCTCTCTCTCTCTCTCTCTCTCTCTCTCTCTCCAGCGCAAGAGGACGACTGACAATAACACCCTTTAGTTGCAGGATAAGTGAAGGAAATTCAAAGCAATATCCTGTGCGCTTATCCTGGGCCTCAGGCGAAAAGCACCGATGCTTAGAAGGACATCTGATGTCCTGGGGCTTGACATGGAGCGCCTGACGGAGGGAAAACTAAAAGGCGATTTTCCTGCAAATATCCAGACGGTGGCTGCCTCTGAAATATTCATATTTAGAATTAGAATTTACAGCGTCATATCGCATGGAATACTCACGGTCTTCGTTCAATTTTGCGTTGCATTTCATTCGTAGAGACGTTTCGATTATAACTGGGATTATATGTAACGTTTATATCTCTGGATATCATGATAATTGTTGTTATATTAAAGTTATAGATATCTCCTAAAGAAATGTGTTATCGTGGGTTGTAGATAATGCTCTTATCAGAACTGCAGCTCTCAGTGAGAGGTCAGGGTGAAAAACGTTCGTTGAACGTGATACTGGTTGCGAAACGTTTCCTGAATGTTATACCGACTGAAGAACACCCTAGAACGTTATACTGGCTGAAGAACATCCCTGAACGTAAGACTGGCTGAAGAACATCCCTGAACGTTATACTGACTGAAGAACATCCCTGAACGTAAGACTGGCTGAAGAACATCCTTGAACGTTATACTGACTGAAGAACATCCCTGAACGTAAGACTGGCTGAAGAACATCCCTGAACGTTATATTGGCTTAGGAATGTCCTCTGGATATGAGGTTGGTTAAGGGCCATTCTCCGAGGTGTTCAGTTCCGTAACATACTGAAGGTTAATGTATTAGTGACGTAATTACTGAAACCAGTAGAGTCATGTGATCAAGGGATTCATGTCTCATATAACTGTATGTGATGAGGGAGCCATTAGAGAGGAAATGTATTTGATCATGAAATATAATTGCATGTGATCAGAAAGCAGTCAGAGAGAATATATTTATCACACATACACACACGCACACACACACACACACACACACAGTGGATGAGCCAGGAAACTGACGAGGAAAGACCCATCCACTCATACACACACATATATATATATACACATACACACGTACATATTCATACTAATTCGCCATCATTCATTCTCGGCGCTACCCCCGCCCCACAGAAGCAGAATCGCCATCCCCTGTATGATCTATTTTTCCCCTAAAACTATATCAGTAAACTCCTTGCAAAGTCATTCCTTATAAGACATACATCTAATTAAGCCTGGGAAGGCCACACTTGCATAGTGATTAGGCAATCAGTTTAATTAAGACTGAGACATCAGGGAGTGGCAGCACGGGGCACCCTAATCCTTAATGGAGACTAATTTGAAAGAAATCTCTTTGCCTTCGCTGAGGAGAATTTCGACCTAAGTGCGACGATATGATCCTCCACTGTAATATTTACTCTAAATCAAATTAGAGTTTGCCAAGATCCTCTGCGCTCCGCTAGTTCTGTCAGTCCTTTGTTCTTTCTCAGAGCCCAGTCGGTCTAATATTTCTCACTTAATCTCTCATTTCTCAGTCAGGGTGTCTTAAAACTTGTATTCAAGCCTTTGAATCAATATTCTCTCAGCACACAGCAAGGTTACCATGGTTCAACACTCAGTCAGTGATCACACTCACCTGCAAATTCTCTCTCATTTCTCACTGATTCCAGATCGCGTTCATCAGAACGTTGCCAAATTTTAACGATTTTTTCCTTTTATTTTGAATGAGGTTCGTTTTTATATCTGCAGGAAATTTTTTACTATTGTTCTTTGACCAGTCAGGGTCGGCTTGTAACCCCAAATATTTCATCTATTTTTTCTTAAATTTTTTCATAATTGAGCGATATTGTCTTTGAATGTTTTACGTTTATTTCCATCATGCTTCCTGCACAGTGATGTAATTCAGGATATATATATATATATATATATATATATATATATATATATATATATCTCTCTCTCTCTCTCTCTCTCTCTCTCTCTCTCTCTCTCTCTCTCTCTCTCTATCTATCTATCTATCTAAAACACACACACACACACACACACACACACACACACACAATATGATTTTCTCATTAAACTCTCGCTTCCTTTTCACCGAGGGTAATCCGCTTCTTGGCGGAGTTCTTATCACACCAAAATTAGTTTCAAAATTTTGATCCGAGTTCCTATTTTCCCCACAATTTTTGCCGTGTTTACTTTTTGACACAAAGTTTCCTCATTTCCCCCGTTTTTCCCCTGACATGGTTCCCAAACAGAAGGTTAGAAGGAGACCTAAAGATGTCTCCAATAGTCTCCCTATGGGAGAGAGAGACTCCCTTACCCTCTTCAGGTATACGAAGTTCGAACTTCAGATCAGCTTATCGATACGAAGTTTCATAACAAAACCGAATGCGATCTCATTTCCCAGCTCTGAGTTCCTGGTGCATGTTCGCATGGAGTAGTCGTTCATTCTCTGGCGCAGGTCAGCTGGGGGTCGTTCATTGCCACTCACGGACCGGGGTCATTCCTGGCGGAGGTCGTCGTCAGCAGGTCGTTCTTGCTGCACCAATCAGACTCTGTTCAGAGCCTCCGGAAGGCTGGCAAGTTAAGCACAATAAGCCTTGGTTACGATAAGCCTTCTTCTGGGTCCTATGGCTTTGTGTCTTCCCATTGTATCCGTTGTCTTATTTCTTGTTTTACCCCTTGTATAAGCCCTTGTTTTACCCCTTGTTTTACCCGTTGGTTTACCCTTTGTCTTACCTCCAGTACCTCAACATTCATCTTAGCAACATGAGAGGCAAACCACCTCCTGTCCCCTGACCCTCTTATGTAATCATTTCAGGACCATTCCGGTTCCTCCCAGCGAACGATCCAGATCCCATGCCCGTCCACCAGTATAAGGGGGCTGTGGGGGGGAAGGGACTGGATTTACCACTAATCACCCCCCCCCCTCACTCCACTCCACTACAGCCCATCTCGATAGATCTGTTCCCTCCTCATTCGCATGCATGATGACGATTTACAACGCCTCTTGGATATAGAGAAATTACTTCAGTGCCCGAATGAACTAGAAATCAGAGAGAGAGAGAGAGAGAGAGAGAGAGAGAGAGAGAGAGAGAGAGAGAGAGAATCAGAAGTCAGGCCATCCTACCCAAGGGTCGTACCGCCATGCTCAAGGGATCAGACATGAGAAACGTCACGTACCTCCACATGCTCTTCTCTTCGCATCTTCCGCTGGTATTAATGCAATCACTTTTGAAAACCTATCATTGAATGGCACAACTTTCTCATGCAGAAAGATATCCCAACTTGCACCTTAACTCACAGGTCCTTCTCGACTGAAAGCAAAGTTAAGCCAGTGTAATTTCAATGTCTTTCCCTGATTGCCATCTGAATCTCTTCCCCTTCAATGGTTCAGAGAGAACGCAAGAAAAACTGGGAGACATTTAGATCTGAATGTTTAGAAAAGTTCACCTTCCTGGTGGGGTCATTAGGCCTGTCAGTGAGGGACGTGTCCCCGAAGATGGACGTCCATGATAGACTCAACAAGTCTGTCAGTGAAGGTTATGTCCCCGGACATGGACACTCGTGGTAAGCTCATTAGGTCTGTTAGTGGGGTCCATGTCTACGTATATGAACACCCCTGCGGAAACTGGAGCCATATTGCATGCTGTCGGCTGGTTAGGCCTGTGGCAGCTGTGGCGCCTCACACAGCCCAGAATTGGGTACCCATTTACCTACCAGCCTGAGGGATGACGAACGGCTGCGTGGGCTGTGCGCCGTCTGCCTACGCCAGGGATCAAACCTACGTTATTGGATTAGAAATATGCATTGTTTACTGATGCACAATCCTTTATTTTTTACTTGACAAAACTCACTTTCACGTTGATGTTGGTCACATTCATGAATATATTTCATACATAATGTCAAAGAGAGAAAAATAATGTTTCAGAGTGACCCCCAGTTTTCTATAAGTCATCACCACAATATCAATGAGCTGTAAAGAGCATGTGTTATACCTTCATGAATACTAAACACACCAGGGGAGCGAGTGAGCCATTCCTCTACCCATTCTCCCTCAATACTCGCGGCATCTCCTCCCCAAATCATCGGAAATAGATCTCTCGGGTTACCCAGAATTTCCCTAAGCCACAACTTCCGATGCGCCCACCCATCGCGCGTTTGTTTCCCCACGTCGGTGGCAACCCCACTCCTGAATCGGTGGCAATATTTCGCAGTAGACTTCCGGATCGGGCGCCTAGTTTCATTACAGCAAATTACAGTGGGTAGCTTTACTAAAGTTGCACAGCTGAGACAGGGCAGACGAGGCCCAAGCCTCTAGAGTGAGATACAAAACACTAAGGGAGGCTTCTAAGGTCAAAATGTATGGGTCAGAATCGCTTACAGAATTAAGCAAATGAATTTATAAAACCAGTTCTTATATTTACAAAGTCGCCTCTGAAGATGTCATTAGCTAGTACGATTAGCCACTTCTGTACATAGCCAACTGCTCGAACCGCCTCGCTTCTGAGTTTGACTAGCAAGCCACATCAACCAGCATCACCAGCGAACTTAACCTAACTTCACTAACTAGCACTCATTACTTCACTAAATCTACTAGTTAACTTCAGTATACGTACAGTCTCCACCACATTATTGTCCCTTTATGTTTCTATCCACTTCAATCCTTTCTCATCCACTTCTGTCTTACGTCAGATTACAAGGAGTAATTGATGAATCAATTAATCCTCTCCCTCTTAGCATATGATTACATTTTTGAAGCTATAAGAGATACTCGTCCAACGTCATGATTGCAGAACAACAGATCAATCTGAAGTAATGACATATATCACCTTGCCATTGCCTGCGGTCCCCTGACATTAATTGATCCTGTGTTTGTATCATTTAGGAAAAATTGCCTTCTAATTTCTATCCTGTAGAACACAGATATGTATTTTATAAGCCGTTCGGTGTTTTCCATCGCAATTAGAAATTCTATCTATATCTTTACCCTCGATTGTCGAACGTAACGCCTACATCAAATTTTACATTTTCATTCCTTTGAGACAAAATTTGCAAATTGGAAACAAATTACATTCTGCTTTGTCACCCATAATGCCACTACCCAGTTGCATGGGTTCAAACAGGTACATAGGGGTTCACAACCCTCATATACACGTACCCTTTACTTGCGTTTAGTGTGATAGGCTGAACGGCATTCCACACTAGACGTGGACAAGTCATATTCATTAATGTAAAAACTATCTTTAGACATCATGCGAGATTTCCCTTAACTCTCTGACTTATTCTTCCCTTTATCTTGCCTCCTCCTCTAAATTAGACCGTTTCTTCTCATGTTAGCGCTACCTGGCTAACCCAGGAGACGGCGAGTATGTATGAAAAAAGAAAGTCGTAGTAAAATATGTTATGGACGTACACCCAGGACGCTAGAAGTCGCTAATCATCCAGCCTGGACGTTTGTGTTGACACTTACGCTGAAAAAAACTACCTGCCTTCTGTGGGTCACATGTGTCCGGAAATTGGACTACTTTTTACTGCGGGAGGAAAGTACGTGATCAGGCTGACAAGACTTGTGTGTGTGTGTGTGTGTGTGTGTGTGTGATAGAGAAAACGTAGTTCACACACACACACACACACACACACACACACACACACACACACATACTTCTCGCCAGCAAGTCACAGAGAAGGGACGTGTTGTAAAGTCTACTGAGCCTCCTCTCCCTTGAAACATTCACCAACGAAACCAGTTGTAAGTCCCGTGATGGTCGATGGAACTGTGAAATTTGACTGACAGCCACCATCTTACTCCAGAAAGAAGTGACTGGAAGGAGGAAAATAGTAATTATATACAGGGAAGCCAAGGAGACGGAGTTACAAGACCTCTCCTGTGCATTATGTGGATGTGTTGCTAAGATTTGCAAAGATACAAGCGAACAAAAGAGATCGGAGTGAACTAGATAACGTAACCATGATACACATAAGAATAAGCAGATTTCTTTCGACATTTTCTCCATTCAGGAGAAAAAGAGTGTGGTGGATAGGCTTAATCGAGCTACTGGTGAATAAACTTCAGCTTGTACTGGCACAACTGGTTTAAGCTTACAGGCGAATATTTATGTACTTATTGGACTCAAACGTAATATCAGGAGAGTAGGGAAGGCCATGGTTTTTCCAAACAAGGTGGCAAAGATCTGGTGAAATAGAGAATATAGAAAATAGGTTTTAGCTTTGGAGAAATAAACAGCAAAATTGGAGACGAAAATGAAGTTGGAGGTTCGAAACTCCAATGGAAGGACCATGAGGAAATAGGAAGATTTTTGGAAGGGAAACTGCATGAGAACTTTTAGTGATTCGATTTTAGATACTATCATGAAAGCGAGTGCCTTGGCCGATAGTAGAAGCTTAAAAAACGATCACACGATGATGTGATGATAAACTAAATCATTTTTATGATAACACTGGTGAAGTATAAAGGGTTCTGTTATCAAGATGTGAAAAGGATTTGAAGCGATTTATTTTCTTTGAGACAGAAAGAGAAAGGAAGACATATTTGTTACAGAATGTGCGGTATGTTGATGATCAGCTTGAGCATACTCGGGTCATGATGTGTGAGGCAGCTTGAGACGATGGGGTATGATGCAGTGTAGCAAGGGCATGATGTATGGCAGCTGGCACAAAGACGTTTGTTTGGCAGGTAGAGAAAAGTTATTTGTGGAAAGGAAAAGCTTTTCCCCTTTATAGATCAAAAAGTTTGTGTTGGATTTAATAACGTGCGTTTTGAAGGCGCAAAAATGTTTGTGTTGGATGACAAACACAACTTTCTGATGGAGACAAAATAGGTTTGTGTTGGATATGCGAAATGTTTTTGGAGGTATATAGATTCATACCGGAGGCATATCATTATGTGCTGGATACCTAGAATGTTTGTATTAGACGCACAACAAAGAGTTTATGAACGGCGCAAAAAATGTTCGTGTTGGAGGTACAACGGCGTTATTGCTGAAAGCGCGAATAACATTTGTATTGACGTGCAGAGACTATTGCATTGGAGGCACACAAAACGTTTGTCCCGGAGACGTAAAAACGCTTGTGTTGGAAGCACAAAGTAAAAACGTTTTCCGAGGGAGTTCAAATAACGTGGGGCGAGTGGGCGCCCAAGTTATGGTCCCTTCTGCAGTAACTCCCGGGGAATAGAACTGCTGCACCTTCCACACGGTCTTGTGAAGTATTCCACCGTGACTCAAAGGTAAAGAGAGTTTTATCCACGTCCTGAGAGGGAAATATACTGAACGTAGATGCCCGTCTAATCGACACACAGATGAATATTGGATATATATATATATATATATATATATATATATATATATATATATATATATATATCATTATCATACTTTCTCGCTGTCTTCCACGTTAGCAGGCAGGGATAAAGAGCCATGTCTAGGTGCATCAGGGAAGATGACATGAGTTCCAATAACTTTTTGTCAGTAAAAAGATCCCAAGGAACCATCCATCCCTCCCCGACCGGTGAATATCGTTCCGATTGTGTCGCCAGCGAATCATGCAGTTGGTGTATTGCCACGGCTGTGAGTGTAAAGGGAGAAGAAGAACTATACTGCAGACTAAAGAGTTGTATGAGTTACGTGTTATCTAGTGTTAGGTACGAGATGGAGTGGGTGAGTCTGTGGACTGGATGACAGCAACCCACGTATAGGTAAGGAAAAGAGAAGAGCACCAGCTGACTAGACTAGGCAAGGGAAGGTGTTAAGCATCGCATTGCTGGCTTAGCTGATTTTATGTTTTAACATGCTTGTCCGTAAGTGTGTGTGTGTGTGTGTGTGTGTGTGTGTGTGTGTGTGAGTATATGCTTTCAAAGCACCGAATATAGGCGATAATCTTTAGACGTTAACTATGAGAGGATAAACGTCACCTCTTGGTCGAGATACTGAAATCTTCATTTGCAGTTTATTATAATGTAAATACGAGAGGGAATAATATCTGTCCTATCTAAATGTAAATGAGGTAGAAAACGGGAGAGAGAGAGAGAGAGAGAGAGAGAGAGAGAGAGAGAGAGAGAGAGAGAGAGAGAGACAGAGACAGACAGACAGAGAGAGGTTAAGAACTTTATCTTATATCTATTGTGGTGGAGTTGAAAATGTTGGTAAATTTATCAGGTGACATATTTCCTGCAGCGGAAGTTTGACTTTTACAGTTACAAGTCCAGAAAAGAAACTGCGACATCCAAGCCTTTGAAGCAGCCAGATGGAAGGGGAAGATGGACATAATGGACATTTACCAGTATTTTTGTCTTTTATCGCCACCATTTTTCCACTGGGCGAAAATTTTGACTGCATTGCTACGAGGGAATGAATGTAAACATTTTTTCGCATACAATTAGACCTTTCATGATAATCGGCTGAATATAGTAAGTATTTAAGTTAGATATGATAGTGGGCAAGAATACTGGTGGTCAGAAATGGCCAACATTATGTTCTTACAATAGTGGTACCCGTTTTTTGTGTTCCGACATTAACAGAAGGGTTAACATGTCTTCAAGAGAGTGTGTCAGTGATAAAGTAAAAGAATTAAGCGATCATCTATCTCCTTAAAAACCTGGAGAATAATTCTTTGCCAAGAGGAAACAGATCAATGTCCCAGCCCATCTATCGTGCCCAGAAAGATGTTATGTTTTAGGTGCGACCTGCATTGGCATTTACTGCAACTAAAACTAAGATTCGGATGATTAACCTTAGGAGGGGAAGACAGTATGAAGGTATGTGACATCCATTGTATTCCTTATACATCAGCATTGCCACCACCACCCCAACACCAGCATTGCCACCACCACCTCCAACATTATCACCACCACTTCCAACATTATGATTTACACCTCCAACATCATCTTCAACACCAACATCACCACAAACACCAGCAACCCAAACTCATCAGACAACACTGGTACACTGACGATCATCACTATCACAATCATCATAATCATCATCACCCAACCCCACCATAACCACCCACCCTCCACCATCACCATCCATCCCCCACCATCACCAATAATCCCCACCATCACCATTTTCCCGCCCCAATGAGGTTCAGGTCCAGCAAGTCATACCCTGCCAATGTTCATGCGCTCAGAGGTGTTTCCCGACTTGACAAAAGCAACAGCTGGCCCGAAGGGCTGTAAAGCTTAGCTTTGATGGCAGCCAGTCGTCCACCAGTAAGCTGTGTGAAGCAATAAAGCTTAGCCAAGGCGGGAGAGTCGTCAAGCAGCCATCTTTGTGGGGGCGGTAAAGCTTAGCTGGGGTGACTTCCACTGCTACACTAGTCAGCTGCTTGGAGGGGGACCACGCCCCAGGTCTCCAACAGCATCGTTTTCTTTCGGTAGTTGGGATTTACGATCGCTCTTACATTGTTTTGGACTGTTCTGTTTCCACCTGATCTTGTTCTGAAAATTCATCATTTTTTCATTTAAGAAGTTTTGACACTTCTTAAAAAATGACTACTTTCTGCATCGTTTTACTGTTTCTGCTTTTATGGTGTCAGAAATCCTATTTATTTTTTTCGAAACTTATCCAAATTTTCAGATTATCTTTTGAGTATTCGTTTGCATTTTTGCTTTTCTTCTTGTATCTCTCCACCAAAAGTAACCAAAGTTATAAAGAGAAGACAGTTCATCTGCATGTTACTTCGTAAAGAATTTGGCTTAAGCTAAGCTGATGGTTCAGTAAATAGATACGATTCGTTGGGATGATGGGTGTATGGTAGCAAAGGACACACAAGCAGCTAGTAAGCTGAAGGATTAGGAGAAGAGAGTTTCAGAACTGACTAGCAAATCAAAAAGTGTTTTCACAGTGGAGGACTCCATAGCGCAAACACCAGTGAGATGGACTGAGCAAAAGGTCTTGGAAATCATTGGAGTATCTGGAGAAGACATCAAGATAATGTGGAAGGATCTTGACCCTTACAAGACTCTTAGCCCTGATAAAATGTATCTGATGTGTACAGATGGATTGGAGAGACCACCTCACGTCACGAGAATAAGGTCAAATGCTAAGAAAGTAGAAAACAGCAAAATTCTTAACTATCTATAAGATATGGAAGATGGGAGTACAGATGACACGATGCTTATTTTCAGATTTGACAAAATTATGTATCTATTCCTTAAGAACAATCTCATAAACGGTATATATGACTTTTCATACATAAAATTGGTTTTACAAATTCTTCGCTACAGTATCATCCTACACACACACACACACACACACACACACACACACACACACACACACACACACTCACACAGAGCAGGCCGCCTGTGGCCCCAGCTGTTGTATCACCATCTGGCCGCCGACATATACATATTAGCCAACAAGTGCAGCATATACCAAAAATATGCTAAACTGAAACCCATGTATCCTTGAGGACGATATTCATCCCACCTAGGAAGCATGGCCGATATTTCTTGCGTCCGATACTTTGGGAGACAGAGACTCTCCCTCCTTCCACCACCACACAGCCACCAGCACCGATACTGGGAGAGGGGCAGGGTTGCCGGGGAGTTTATTAGCTTGTGTTGGGAGGTAAGCATGCTGGCAGAGGAGGGCAAGAAATACCGACATGGGCCCCAGATTGGTTGATGTCATGGGGTCCTCCGTTTTCTTGGCTGCTCTGTATAGTTTTCGTCTCCTGCCAACTTTTCTCGTTTGTGCCTGTGAGAGAGTCTCTCTCTCTCTCTCTCTCTCTCTCTCTCTCTCTCTCTCTCTCTCTCTCTCTCTCTCTCTCTCTCTCTCTCTCTCTCTCTTCAATTACTCCCAATGATCCCCATCTCCATCTCCATGATGTCTTTGCCACTCACCATTATTATGTATAACCATCACAGCAATACCAGCTATGCCCACCACGCCTCAAGTAATCTCAAACTCCTACTGACTACCTCTTCAGTATTCCAATGTAGAAGGATTATCTGTTGGTTCATAGGATCCTGTTCATATTGTCGACAGGATACTCCTTACAGTCTATATTCTGCCAAGAAGGATTTGGGGATGTGTATATATTCCTGGTAATGCCCTCCTCGTCCCTTACCCCACGCTGTGTGTGTGTGTGTGTGTGTGTGTGTGTGTGTGTGTGTGTGTGTGTGTGTGTGTGTGTGTGTAGCATAATGCTCATGTTCCAAAAAACTTAAATTGAGTTTGGTACGAAACCCCCCTCAAGTATGATGGTACAACCGTTTGAGCACGACGATAACATCAATTAAGCACAACGGTACGAGCCACAGTACCATGACTTGGTGTTTAACTAGACTCATAAGAGTCCAGGTCAAAGGCCAAGCCATTGTACCCAAGGGTCTTACTGTCATGCTCAAGGGTCGTACAGTCATGCTCAAGGGTCATACCGTCGTGCTCAAGGATCGTACTGTCATGCTCAAGGGTCTTACCGTCGTGTTCAAGGGTCATACCATCGTGTTCGAGGGTCATACCGTCATGCTCAGGGGTCGTACAGTCGTGCCCAATTGTCGTACCGTCGTGTTTAATGGTCGTACCGTCGTGCTCAAGGGTCATACCGTTGTGTTCAAGGGTCACACCGTCGCGCTCAATGGTCGTATCGCCGTGTTCAAGGGTCATGCCGTCATGCTCAGGGGTCGTACTGTCGTGCTCAATAGTCGTACCGTTGTTTAAGGGTCGTACCGTCGTGCTCAAGGGTCATACCGTTGTGTTCAAGGGTCACACCGTCGTGCTCAATGGTCGTACCGTCATGTTCAAGGGTCATGCCGTAGTGTTCAGGGGTTATGTGGTTGAATCATTCTCAAAACGAAATGCAAATTCAACCCCCCCCCCCCTTCTATCATCCAAATAACACAGATAACTACTCTCCCACAGGAAAGAGCGACTTGAAAGATGTCTGCCGTGCAAAATCTGGACAAATTTACGTAGAATCGCCAGTTTTTGTTGCTGTTTTTTTCCGATACTGCCACAAAGTTTCAGAATATCACCTTCCAGAGATGAAATTTAATTGAGGATCTTCTCCAAACTTCTACGATAGGCTGATTCTGGCAGTGATGTTTCGTCTGGGATTCGAACCCAATTTTAAAATTGCTCATTATAAATGTCGGACGTCATTATTGGAGAGTGATTCTTTAAGTTTTCCAATTCTGGATTCTATTGTTGTCATTTTCTCTATCAATAATAATATTCACTTGTGCCATATTCAATTCTCACAATATTCATAAAAGCACTAAAATTCAGTCTATTGATATTTCTTGTATAGTTTATATTCTCATGGATATTCATTAAGCGTTAAATCTTAAGTGACACAGAAGCACAGACAATGAAAGGAATTCAAAGTAATATTTATAATGTACTGTAAAATACATCAAAGATGAGTGTTAGTAAATACAAAGTGAAGGTGTACGCAAGCCGACAAAGGAAATGTAAAAACACCTCTAGAAACGGACTTGTGTCATACGGTGTTGATCTCATCAAATAACAATGAATTTTCCATAGAAGGAGAGGATCAACATGGAATGCATGGCGACATTCTGTGTCCCTGAGCTGACTACAAAATTTCGAGGGAAAGTAGGAGGTAGTGTATCTGAACGTCCTCATCCGTCTCTTACACTTGAGCCGTGGAAAGAGATATCATGTCTTTTCGGACCGGAAGGACACCTCAATGCAAGTTCAAGAAGACTTTAAGAGGAAGTTGAACAGAATCATATAAGTGGTCACTTCACCAGCTCATGAGTGTCTGATTTATGGTATTAATATTTATCCTGAAAGCCATTATACGTAGTAGATGTATCCAGTTACCTTAGACGTGGGCCTAGTACGAATAGTGTGTACGGCTTAACTTCCGAGGTTCATACTCTTGCTAAGATAGTTGACCAGACAGGTTGGGTTTGATCCGGCTATCCTGCTTATTGTGTGCCTCAATCCTTATCAACAAATGTAAGATCTTCTATAGTGTCCGGCAGTAGTATTTTGAATACAGTTTACTTGAAAAGGGTTATGTACATGCTGTGAGAGCGTGCATGGTCTTTGAATTATTTTCAACACCCGAAGAAGGTGTTCAAGGTTATTCGATTGGTGGTTATCACGGCCTTAATGGCTATTGGCAATCGATAATCCTAATGCCCAAATAACCAACCAACAAGATTACTTGAGCTTAAACCACCAGGTTCCGCGGCTAGATTATCTTGTAACCACATTGTGAACTGACTTGTTAGGAGCAAAAAGAGGAATGGAAAATTATGTATGAGGGGAAGTACCTCAAGGACCTGTACTGTCCCTAGTCTTATCTATCACTCCCACAGATATTATTTTTCTATTCTTAAGTTAGCTTAGGCGACAAGGGCAGCAATGCCCATCCAAAATATCACCAAACAATAGAAGCAAAAATCTGGAATGTTAAAATCGAAGAGAAGAAATTTTAAAGAAGTCCAAATTTCAAATATCAAATCGTCTCCAACAGTTCTACATGACAAGACTGAAATCCTCAAGATGTGTCATTATCATTTCTATGGAACTTTTACAGTCGTGAGCGACCTTCCTCTGAGAGAGGAGTGAAAATTTGCATTTTTGCGTTTCATCCAAAACTTTCCTGAACATCGGATTCATAAGAGGCAAAAGCGAACGTCTCTAGTTACCGGCCGTATAGTTGTAGTCTAGACAACCGGTCTTCCGGCCGTCTAGACTTTCCTCTGTACGACTGGCAGACGGTTAGGTAATTTCCACAATGATTTAATCGGACGATCAATTCAGGACCGGCAGCCAGCATGCATATGTCAGGTTTAATTAGGATCAAGAATGGAAATAAATTGATATGACTTCCAGCACAGCCCGTTATTGCATTGTTCGCTCCCAAATGCTACATCAATTATGATTATATTAGATGATGCTAACTAAAGGTATGATTATCTGAGGTCTTCCTAGGGTAAGAATGATTGGGTTGGGTCACGCTGGGTTAGGTATGATTAGGATAGATACTTCTAGGAAATAAGTATGATTAGATTATATCATGTTCCGTTAAAATTGACTGGAATGAAATATATTCTAAACGTCTGTATCATACACCAGTTCCCAATTTCCTATATATTCTGCTATCACTCTCTTTTCCAGATCGCTTCCATTAAAACTTTATTTTTTTTTCTTTCTCTGTCTGATTTGTACTTTCTTAAATCACTGTCTTCTTTCGATGAGATCTTTTGTCCATTGATGAAGCAATTTACGCAAAACAAAAGTGTTTACAACCTCCATAGCTATAACCTAATGCAACGTAAACCATTCTAGATAACCTAAAACTACCTTAAACTTAATCTGACTCTTCGAAGCCTTGCATTTAGAACACGTAAAAGTAGTAGATAAATGAATGAAAGATGAGAATAATAGAGATTGATAAAAGTAAAGACTAAAAAGTAAATACGCTATATATGGATCAAACAAATACAAATGTATAAAAGGCTGTGTAAATGTAAAGTTCACTCTTTAACACATTCAAAGCCATGAACGAAGACTCGAAGCCTGGGCTGAACCACTTCCCTAACGAAGCACCTGATGCACCAGCGCCTCGAAACCAGGTCGGTTCCCACTCAGATGATTCGCAAAGAACCACATACACTCTCTGTGTATGTGGTTCTTTGTGGTTTTAAGAATCATCTTTAACACCTTAAAGGGTTAAAGGCTCTTTGGTTGGTGGAAGTTGCATGACGCTGACGGCCTTAATGACCCTGGAGGAAGACTGGCCTGAAACCCAAACAATCAACCAAGTGATTCGGTTGAAGAATTCTGGAGAAAATGAACTTCGAGATCCGGGACAGAAGTCTAGATCTGATCAATATTTTTCAAGGATGATATATCACAATTCCTTGACAATATAAAACATAAAAGACCTATCAAAGTTGTGTTGTTATCCAAATATTTAAGTCACCAAGTTATCCTAGTAACAAAATTATCATTTCACCAGATCATTGAAGTTACTGATTATACAAATATAGGAGGACCTATATCATTATACCTTTCATACGACTGTTATGTCCGATAGGATTACCTATGTCATTATGCCTTTTATACGACTATCACAACATTCAGCAACAGAGAAGAAAACGTAAAGAGAATCAGAAGAGATTTTCCCAGGGAACGAAACGCTTCGAACCAGAATTTATTAGCCTTATCATGTATTCCTTAAAGGGATCGCTCTGGCTCTGCTTCCCTCTATGAATCTGTATCACATCGATAATCATAAGCAGAGTTGTCTTCCTGTTATCAGAATTTTTTTTTTCATAAGGGACGGTTAGAGAAACGCAGTCCCTTAAATACGATAATCAAAGATAACCATGCTTATGTAAGTAATTTTTTTCAACACTATGAGTTTGAGGTCATATTTTGTATTTTCTAAAGGATTCGGACTTTTCTTTTTTACTGGTAATATGAACAATGAATTTAGGAGTGGTAATGCTACTAGTGTGTGTAATTACCATTTGTGATCACTGTTTGTGTGTTACGGGGAGAGAGTTTAACACTTTTGTTCCGGCGTTTTTTAGCGTTGTATTCATGAATCATGTCTTTTACCCCTATATGTATGTGTGTGTGTGTGTGTGTGTGTGTAAAACAGAAAGCATCATAAGACTCAGCCCTAATCGGGCATATAAGGCTCTGCCGTAACTGGAACCATAAGGTTCAACCATACCCGTATCCGTAAGGCTCAGGCGCATCCGGGCTTATAAGGCTCAGCCATCACTGGACTCACAAGGTTCAGCCGTACCCGGACCTATAAGACTCAGCCGCACCTTGACCAATAAGGCCTAGTCCTAAATGGACCCAACACATAGCACAGCCGTTTCGACACAAGTTTGCCCATGACAGATATATCAAAGGAAATTCTTTTCCTGTCTGCTTTTTCATTCTTTTGACAGTCGAAGGGTCAGCACTGTGTTCTACCGAGCAATACAGCTGTTGCCGTCAATGGGGTATTCATGTATACAAAAAACTGACCTAAAAAGACTTTCATTCCTAATCAAAGTGAGCGCAATTCTCCATGCCACAGGTGCCAACAACCTTATTTTATCTATTGTTTCACCACTTCATCACATAATCATAAATCAGTTGTATATTCTTGGGTTATGTTTCTTATTCTATGTTTCCTGTATCTGAGGAAATGATGTGAGAATTTTCTCAGTATTTTTTGTGACCAGCGAACGAACTGATACGAGAACTTCTTTAACGTAGTCTTCGACAGGACTCAGAGTCTCCTGCCATGACAAACGGCTATAGGAAGCCATCATATCCTCTATGGCAAGTTACGGACGCCTAGTGTCGCCAGAGACAATGATCAAGGGTGTCGTTATCATAGTGGGCCTGAAGACCCTCGTTCTTGCTGGCTTCACGCGCTGACTGGAAGGCATCTGCTGCCATCCGGGCTGATATGTGTTCCTCCAGGAGGGACCTAACTTTCCAAGAAGAGCCATCCAGCCAGACTCCCAGCTTATCTGATCTGGAAAGTCCCCCCCCCCTCCCCACCCATGAATGCTCCTTCCCCAAGGCCAAGCTGAGAGCTGGTATGGAACGTTTAAATAATCCGTTCTGTGAGAAACTGGACAAGCCTGGCTGGAACTACAACTTTTTCTCTAGCATTTGATCTGGGTCTGGAACTTTCGTTCCTATAGGAACTTCTCCGTCAGGGCAAAACTGAACACTGATGTTGAACGTTTAAAGACGAGCCCTTGAAAGTGGCTGCTTAGGCTGGGGCTAGGATTACTTTTGTTGCAAATCAAAGGTATGGATTCGGAGGGTCAGTCCCTAGAAATGCTCCTTCGCCAAGGCCGAGCTAAAGTTTGGTCTGGAACGTTTAAAGACACTATTCTACCAGGAGCTAGGAAGGTCTGCCACGAAATACAATGCTTCCAGCGAATCTGGATCTAATTCCAGTCAAAATTAGTTAACAATGAAAGTTATTGACCATGTGAAGCTCTCTAGTGCCCTTCCAGGCCAGTAAATAGGACTTGAGGTGAACTTGTCTAGGACAAATTGGTTCATTTTAAACCTCTTCAAAATCTGGGTATTACAGACAAGAAAATTCTCATCTGGAAAGGTGTCTTTGTCCCGTCTCCTTGGACTTCAATGATGGGCTTTATATAAACACTGCTTAAGTAAATCCTGCAACAAGACATATGCGATCCAGTGAGCTGTTCGTGTTGTCCTGATGTATGATAATGTCATATGGGCCAGTATCAACGGTTAAGTAAACAGAAACCAGCGAAGTCACTCTGGAAGGGAAGCGCTCTTGAGGCAAACGCAACCATTGATCCTCTTAATTCTATCCTGATACAGGGGAACATCTGCGGAATCCTCTCTCTACCCTCCTCTCTCTCTCTCTCTCTCTCTCTCTCTCTCTCTCTCTCTCTCTCTCTCTCTCTCTCTCTCTCTCTCAACCTCGGATCGATAATGATGGGAGGCGCTTGGCGGCTGAGAGCAAGGACAGCATTACTCACCCAGCGAAGCACGCGTTGAGCACTACGCGCTCGTCTTACCAACATGGAGAAATGTAATCAGAGGTTCTCGCAGGGAGGCAGATAGATTGCTTGACAGATAGATTATTACTCTGCGCACCATGATAGATGAACATGCACAGATACATTGAAATTTCCAAGGTTTTTACTATGAAGTGTAAAGAGAACCACAATTCCTCACTGAAATCAAGCCAATTATTGTTGTGAACGGAGGCGGAAAATTGACAAAAGCGCCGCTCATGCATAGCTTCTCAACGAGAGATTTTATTAATATCAAAGTGAGTTGTTTATTTGGCCACGTCAGCCTTAACGAACATGAGAAACTTGTCATCTATTTATTTTTCATGTTGGTACTCAGCATTTAAGCCATTCTCTCTCTCTCTCTCTCTCTCTCTCTCTCTCTCTCTCTCTCTCTCTCTCTCTCTCTCTCTCTCTCACACACACACACACACACACACACACACACACCACCCACTATGGTTCGTTTACCCTCACACTCAACAGATCACACACCATTACCTCGTCTATCCACAAGATGGAGACCTTCACACAGGTAGTGCAGACATCTGGGGGGTTCGCCTTGCAAATCCGGATTCGCGAACGCAAACACCATTATCACCTTAAGTGTCCGCTATCAATCCTGCTGAGGCGGTTCTCTCCGTAACTACAACGATTATGTGTTTGCTTCCCCGCCGCAAGGGTAAAGGAGTGTTAATCGTACGTTAGGTATGCACATCCTTAAATAGGATACACATCAGAGCTTTCCTAATTTTTGCAGAGTCCTTTTTTTTCTTTTCACGATGCACAAGATATTTTATCACCACATTTACTGTCCTTATCTCCACCACATTGCTATCATCTCCACCACAGCATCCTCATCACCACAGCACCCTCATCTCCACCACAGCATCCTTACCTCCACCACAGCATCCTCACCTCCACTACAGCACCCTTACCTCCACAACTGTTGGGTAAGCTCCTGGGCGTTGCCTTCAGAAGTGACACCTGACACCACTTTGGCAAGCTAAGGAAACAGTTCCAGCCAGGCACGATGAACCACTTACATGGCCCCTCCCGCGTTCATATATATATATATATATATATATATATATATATATATATATATATATATATATATATATACACAATATATACATATACAGATAGATAGATCAATCTGTATTACAGAGGGTTTACTTGAAGAAGAAGAAGAAGAAGAAGAAGGAGGAGGAGCAGTAGGAGAAGGAGGAGAAACAGCTAATGATGAGACAATAATGAAAATGATGAGAAAGAATGAAGGCAGTGAAGCATAAGAAAGATATTCCTAAAGAGCGGAAATAGACGAACAGATCAAAACTTGGATATTCTGTTTTCCTTCTTACACGATCCCTAGTGAAACCTTCCTTCAACTAGAGAAAGATTGGGGTGGATCCTGGACCTTAAAAAGACCACAGATCTTTACCTGAGATAACGAACAACACTCCAGCCTTATCCCTTCATCACTGACGGTGAAACACCACGCCATCAGAATTCTGGAGCGATGTGTTTCTCATACGCTACCACACCATGAACAATATCAACGCTTCCTTACTTCAAGAACCATTGTCTGTGAACAATCAACGCTTCCATAATCTAACGATCATCAAATTCTATGAGCAATCAACGCTTCCATACTTCAAGAGCTATCGGTTTCCATTCCACTGGAAGAAGGATAAATAGTCTGGGTATTATGTGATAAGACCCCGAGAAGCGGACGCAGCCTCTTTTCTTGTCCAACGGACAGAACTCGGAGACCGGAATCTTTCCAGGATTTCCCGAAGGTCAAGAACTTGCGGTAATTTTTCCTGGTAAATCTGGACAAGAGGTCCTAAGGCTGAAAGTGAACTTGGGACTTACCGGATGGAGCAGTCTAATTACCTTACTCGACAACGATACAAGATTCTTAAAGAAAAATTGGTTTAAGACCCAGAATCTAGTGCGAGTGGAACTTAATGATTTTCCAGATGTTCTGTATTCCTTCCAGGTCCGTCTTCAAACACAGGGTCTGACGGTATAATGAAATACTTGGCAGACATTTTGAGGTTGTCATTCAAGACGCATCCAGACTGTCATTCCAGATGTTTCAAGGCCTTGCTTCCACACTTATCAAGACTTTTATCCCAGGTGTTTCAAGAATCTCTTTCCAGGCACCTTGAGCCTCTCATTTCAGACATCTTGTGACCGTCATTCCAGAGAGATATCTCGAGGCTGTCATTCCAGACGTCTCAATGCTGCCGTTCCAGAATTGTCAAGACCGTCTTTCCAGACACTTCGATGATGCCATTCCAGACATATCATAGATATCATTCCACACATATCATAGATGGCATTCCAGACATCTCACAGCTGCCATTCTTGTCATCTATTAGCTGTCATTCTAGCCATCTCACAGCTGTCATTCCAGACATCCCGTAATTGTCATTCCAACAAGAGCAGCACTGGTATGGCTTCTCAACACGGTAAGAGCCAGCAGTTTAGATGATAAATCTTACTCTTTATTCAGCCTGATTTATGAAGCTATTCTTCAAAAGCCTCTCACGTAACGGGAAACTGCGAACTGGATTCTGAAGACACAATGTGGGTCTTACTCTCCTGCAGTATTCATTCATTCATAAACCTTAATCAGTGTCATATTTCCAGAAAGCTCTATCTGCTGATTGCAGATGAAGTTATAGTGTTACAAGAAGGCTTGCAAGATTCTCATCTTCTTTGTGCTTTATTAGGCTTATTTTATCTCAGTATAAATGGCTTATTATTGTCTGTTTGTCAGTCTGTTAACATCTCCATGGATCTCAGAATTAGGTATATATATATATATATATATATATATATATATATATATATATATATATATATATATATATATATATATAAATAGAGAGAGAGAGAGAGAGAGAGAGAGAGAGAGAGAGAGAGAGAGAGAGAGAGAGAGAGAGAGAGAGAGTTATATTCACCTTCCCGACACCAACTTTCGTCTGACAACAAAACTAATTCTCTTCCTTTTCTCGACCTTCCCTCTCCTCGTGACCTCTCTACCTTTAAGCCTTGGGTCTATAAACACCTGCGGAGCTCTGATTGATTTTCTCAAATAAATATTTTTCTCCTGTTTTTCTTTTCCAAATGGACGTGACTGGGAGATGTTTTGTGGCCGTTCTACGTCAGTCACACCAAGAATTCTATATATACACACACACACATATATACATATATATATATATATATATATATATATATATATATATATATATATATATATATATATATATATATAAATATATATATTACATAACCCTGGCGACGAGCACAAAACTGTATCGTTAATGAGCACAGGTATGAGCTAATTAACCCGTCTCTTGTTCCTAGAAAAATCATTGGGAAAACTTTATGATTTATGATAGCTGTACCGACATGTGTCTCGATATTTTGTATCCTAGATAAGGAACAATGTACCCTGAGAAATGTACTCTTTATGGGTTTGGCTACACTACTGTAGGGCCAAAAATCTGCAAATGGTGGTATATTGGAAAGAGAGTTCATTCATTTCTAATACAATTTTTAATCAAGGAAAGCTGTGCCATTTTGCAATTTAAAGGGCCTTGGAAAACGTACCGTGTAAAGAAAAAGAAATGGAGGGGAGATCAGGTGGTAGGTGTTAGGAGAGCCATGCGAAATTAAAGAGTTCTAAAACTTAGCAGTGTAGGAAAAGAAACAGACATCAAACCAACCCACACGTGAATTGCAGACGGCGTTACACATGCCTGCTTAGCATGAAAAGTGAACCTTCCCTATACTCTAAGGAAGAGGATGGTAACCATCAACCTAAGTTCACAGGATTTTAGTGGAATCCACCAGTTCTGCTCTGCTGTGAAAATTCCAGCCTGGTACCTGGAGACGTATAGTAATCAAAACATGGCCTACTAGTATCTATGCAAATTGAAAATGCCATCGCGACGTATGCGGAGCGTTCCGCAAGGTGACACAGCAGGACCTTATCGCTCTTTTTTTGGCTTTTGTTTACGTTAGAAAACACTGATTAATAGGAAGAAGATAATATGAACTATGTTACTTTGCTTATGTTCGCCTGTCATTATATGCAGTCTCACATGTGTCTTTGCGTATGGGTACATATGTATGCTAATTCATATGCGTATGTGAAAGTATTTGAGTCTGCACCTACATACTTTACTTTATATGCTTCACACAGCTTACAGCTTGATATACAGATTGAAATACAATTCAACACGCAGCTTGATGCCCAGCTTGATAAATAGCTGGACACACAACTTCAGGGCTTAAGTCGTCTTTGTGTCTTTGTACTCAGGGTTAAGTCGTCGTCTTTAGAGCTTTAGTCGTCGAACTCATTGTGTTAACTGGTCGTCCTCACATCCCATAATCCTTCAATAACAGATCAATTAAGTGATTATAACCGCGGGACATCAGGTCGGCGTGCATGGAGCCTAAGCCTCTCTTAATCAAATTAAATAATATCAGTATAATTTTGCAAATCATTAAGCCGACAAAATGTAATTATTGGTTATCGATTTAAAAAAGAATTGATTGAGCTGTTTATTTATGTGAAGTATTTCAATGTGATTTCTCCAACAAAAATTCCATTATCCTTCTGATTTTCGTAATATTCTAATGACTACCCAAAATTGCAGTCGATTTCCTTAACTTTATCATAAGTTCCATAGTATTCTCAGTTTCCATTATATTTCCTCATTGCTTCCATAATATCCTCAGAATTTCCCTTATTTCCCCATAATTTCTCTACCCCCCTCATATAGTTCATTCGTCCCATGTGATTTCCTGTACTTCCTCATAATATATCTGGTTTGTCGTAATTTCCGCAGTGCTCATAATTTTCTTAATTTTTTCATTCTTTCATTTTCTCACGATTTCCCTTCTTATGATTTCCAAGATTTCCCCAATTTCCCTAAATTCCTCAACATTTCCATTATTTCTTTATAACATCCATAATTTCCTCATAATTTTTGAGTTCAAGAAACACTTTATGACTGGCTCTGTACGGCTTACCGCCAAGGTGTTGTGCACCCTCTAGTGAACACTACACTGGGAAAAAACAATAAGTCGTTCAGACATATTTTATATCTCTTGAATTACGATGACCTAATCTCTTGAGTACGACGACTTAACCGCTCGAGTAGACGATCTTGAGATCGACGACTTAACCCTTGCGTACGATTATCAAAGTCATTGCATCTAAATATCTGTTTAAAGACCAAGCCATCGCACCCAATGGTCGTTCCGTCGCGCATGAAGGTCGTACGCGTAGTGCTCATGAGTCGTCTAGTCGTACTCACGGGGCTAATACAAGCTTTACTTTACCCTTTGGTATGAACACACCCGATATCCAAAATCCGCTGTCTGCTTTGAAAACCGCTATAAACCAACCTGATATCCAGCACCCACTATCTGTTCTGAAATCCGCATTTTACATATAATCGAAACCGGCCCGTAGCCAACACCGATCCAGATATAAATCAGGGCTGTAACATTTGTTCCAGCCAGATATAATTTGCCTTTGGCAATACTGTACGGGCAAACAATAGATGGTTTTCGCGGATGTTGGAATAATGGCGTTCTCGCGCCGCCAGTGATATGTGACGCTGTCTGGAAATGTTTAGTGATGCGTTCATGCTAAAAGCTCTTTGAGCTTAATATACATATATATGCCTATATATATATATATGCATATATATATATATATATATATATATATATATATATATATATATATATATATATATATATATATATATATATATAAGAGAAGTGTGTGTGTGTGTGTGTGTGTGTGTGTGTGTGTGTGTGTGTTAACATCCTCTGTCGCCAATTAAGCTACTGTAATTAACTTCAAGGTCAAGGGTCATGTTAAGAAACCTTTCGTGTCTTTGGCTAATCAAGGTCACAGGTCAATTTATAGATACATATCCAGTTAAGAATCTGGCTTAACATATCTTCGCTCCTCAAACAGCCACTTTACAGTTTAACGAGAAGAAATGACGTGATGATGAGTAATTTCATAGGGTTCACAGAACATCACAATATCCACCGCAATGAATATTGCAAATTAATCAAATTGTGAAATATTTGAAGACCAGTGTCAAATAATACAAGCCAAAGTGATTTCAAGGAAGCAAGACGAACCACAGGGTTTTAATATTTTTAGAAAATAGCTACAAAAAAATTTTGAAAATCCTTAAATACCGGAACTATGTAGCTCAAAATGAGGGACATATATAGAGAGATTGTGGACACTGTACCTTCATAAGAAATGCATGCTTGTATAAGATCTCAGACCAAATCATTGGTTCATTACCTCTAGTGATACTAAATTTCATTACATGCTTACCTTAGAATAGGAACACAAGTTCTATTGTGCTGAGCCTTCATGCCTGAGCTTACACCTCGTGATGCCTGGAAGGAATGCAACACTGTGCCTTGAAATGTCGCTGAAGTACTCCACCATAGTGATGGGACAATGACCTCAATTTGCGATGCCATGGATATATCTGTTGTGACAGACGGTGACTGCGTCTGCTACTCTCCTACGTCTGCTATTGCTGTCCTCTGGCCACAGTTGTGGCGTTATACATCATTGCCGCAGCTGGGCTGGGAATCATCTGTCAGGGAAACAAAACATGGGACTGTCAGATCATTCTGGGGAGCCATCACCAGAGGATAATGGTGATACAAGTTTATGTCGAGGATGAATTATATACGTTGCTTACATGAGCTTCATCATGACGGTGCGGCATATGTTCAATAGCATGATTACTGAGGACAGCAACAAGACCCTTGGGTATAGTGTTACTACTGCCCTTAACTATGGTGATACGACCCTGAGGTGTGATGGCACGAACCTTAAGGGCAACGACAAGACCATTGGGTATGATAGTCTAGTGTCCTTTGACCTGAATCTTTTAGGCTCGGGCCAAAATCCACCTGAACATGGTACCCAATAGTCGTGACATCGTGTTTAAGGGTCGTATATTCGTGCGCGAAGCTAGGAGCGTAGTTCAGCATGTTCAAAGGTCGTACCATCGTCCTCAAGGGTCGCACCGTCGTGTTCAAGGGTCGTACCGTCATGTTCAATGGTTGTCGTTTCGTGCTGATAGAATCAGTAGCAGGCAAATGTTCAAGTACTCTTTCATCCACAATCCTCACCACATATGCCGCACACACACGACAAATAGCATCTCTCGTCGCCTTCGAGTTACAGGAACTTCGACAAAAACAAAAGAAAAACTAAAACACAGCACCAGGGAAAAACATACATAAATAGATGACTAGATAAAACACCCTCCCATTAAAACTTTCAGACTAGCAAAGAATCCAGAATAAACCTGGAATAAGATATAAGGAAACTTCTCGTCCTTCTTGTGAAGACGTTTATGAAAGAGATAAGCTGTAATACCCGGGGAGAGGGGGGAGTGGGGGGATGTACCCGGAGCTACAAATATTGGTTCTTCACGCCAGAGAAAGAAGATGGAGGGAGGAATTCTTATCATTTCTTATCGCGGCCCTCTTCTGTTTACACTTCCTAGGGCTTCTGATATATCTATCAATGCATCTGTCTATCTGACCACAGACAGATATATAAATAGAGAGGAAGATAGAAATACAGATAGACAGACTGATAAACAGACAGGTAGGGAAAGATAGATATACAAAAACATACCTATAGACAACGGTTACAGCAGCTCCACAAGACGCCAACACTGTCAAGCCTAATTATTTCTCCCATTCTTCTCAACGTCATTAATCCATTTTATATAATAAAGATACTTGGAGACAAAGTCATTAATCCATTTTATATAATAAAGATACTTGGAGACAAAGTCATTAACGCGCTCATTAAGTTGGTAATTAACCCTCGTGGTATCTCGAAGAAACTATAAAGGAAAAGACATCTCGTCTCATCAGCTTTTCATGAAGAGTTCTGGTAATGAGTCAGTATTACATAATACGATGGGATACTTGTGAGTAAACCACAATTAAGATAAACTCGTTTTATGATAAACCCATGCGATGGTCAATTCTGAGCTATGGTAAACCCAAGTTATCATACATCCACCAGAAAGTAACCTCACTTTATTGACAGGGTAAGCCCCCTTGGAGGTAAACTTACCGTGATGTAAATCTCCGTCATTGCTAACCCACTGCAATGTAAACCCACGTTGAAATGAACCCACAATAATGTAAACCCACGTTAAGATAAACTCACAGTAACTTAAATCCACGTCGCTCTAATACCACACTAATGTAATCCCACTTTAATATATACCCACGTTAAAGTAGACCCCTCATCACTGTAAACCCCTTCTAACGTAAGCCCACCTTAATGTAAACCCGCTTGATATTGGATATCCGAGTAAACTCACGATCATTTCGGCCACAGGAGAAGCCAAAGCACCGCAATACAATATCGGGCACGAGATACTACGCGATGTTGTGTGGTGTTATTATTACGCCACGCAATGTTTCAGGAAGAATGTTCCTGCCCACGACATCCTCTTAGACGGATGGACGAATGTTGAAGGTGGAGGCCTTCCAGCTGGTGTGTCTGGACACCCATATTGGATGGGTTTGCAAGCGGAGAAAAATATATGAAGCAGATGATAAGGTGCTTTGGCCTGGGGGTTCGTGTGTGTGTGTGTGTGTGTGTGTGTGTGTGTGTGTGTGTGTGTGTGTGATAGATGATAAATTTGTTGATTGGTAAAGTTATTCAATGTATGTATGGATCATGGCGAAGTGCCATTGCACAAAGGCAAAAGGGATAAAGGCGAGTGTTCAAATTACAGAGGTATAAGTTTGTTGAGTGTTACTGGGAATCTATATGGCAGGGTATTGACTGAGAGGGTAAAGGTATGTACAGAGCAGCAGATTGTGGAGGAGCGTTGTGGTTTCAGAAGTGATCGATGATGTGTGGATCAGGTGTTTGCTTTGAGGAAAGTGTGTACGAAATATTTGGAAAAACAGATGGATTTGTATGTAGCATTTATGGATCTGGAGAAATCATATGATAGGGGTCATAGAGATGCTTTGTAGAAGGTCTTATGCATATATGGTGTGAGAGGTAAGCTGCTAAAAGCAGTGAAAAGTTTTATCAAGGATGTAAGGCATGTCTTCGAGTGGGAACAGAGGAGTGATTGGTTCTCAGTAAAGGTCGGTCAGCGGCATGGGATGTGTGATGTCTCCATGGTTGTATAATCTATTTATGGATAGAGTGGTAAATGAAAGAGTTTTGAAAAGAGGCGAGTATGCAGTCTGTCGGGGTGAGAGGGCCTAGAAAGTGAGTCAGTTGCTGTTCGCCGATGATACAGCACTGGTGGCTGATTCGAGTGAGAAACTGCAGAAGATGGTGAATGAGTTTGGAAAAGTGTGTGAAAGGAGAAAGTTGAGAGTAAATGTGAATAAGAGCAAGTTATTAGGTTCAGCAGGGTTGAGGGACAAGTTAGTTGTGATGTCAGTTTGCATGGAGAAATAATGGAGGAAGTGAAGTGTTGTACATATCAGGGAGTGGACTTAACAGCGAATGGAACCATGGAAGCAGAAGTAAGTCACAGGGTGGGGAAGGGGGCGAAGGTTCTGGAAGCGATGAAGAATGCGTAAAAAGAGAACATTATCTCGGAGAGCAAAAATGGGTATGTTTGAAGGAATAGTAGTTCCAACAATGTTATATGGTTGCGAGGTATGGGCTATAGATAGGGTTGTACGAAGGAGGGAGGATGTGTTGGAAATGAAATGCTTGAGGACAATATGTGGTGTAAGGTGGTTTGATCAAATAAGTAATGAAAGGGTAAGAGAGATGTATGGTAATAAAAAGAGTGTAGCTGAGATGGCAGAAGAGGGTGTGTTGAAATAGTTTGGACATATGGAGAGAATGAGTGAGGAATGGTTGACAGAGAGGATATATATGTCAGAGATGGAGGGAACAAGGAGAAGCGGGAGCTAAGTTGGAGGTGGAAGGATGGAGTGAAAAAAATTTTGAGCGATCGAGGCCTGAACATACAGGAGGGTGAAGGGCATGCAAAGAATAGAGTGAATTGGAACGATGCGGTATCCCGGGGTCGTCGTGCTGTCAATGTGAGGCGTCTGTGGTAAACTATGAAAAGGTCTGTGAAGCCTGGATGTGAATAGGGAGCTGTGGTTTCGGTGCATTACACATGACAGTTAGAGACAGAGTGAACGAATTAGCCTGTGTGTGTGTGTGTGTGTGTGTGTGTGTGTGTGTGTGTGTCTGTCTGTCTGTCTGTCTGTCTGTCTGTCTGTCTGTGTGTGTTTGTGTGTCTGTGTGTACTATCAAGATAATGCACACCTTCAGAATTTGAGAAAATTGAATGTAGACGAGGAATAATGCAACCTTTTCTTAATGGATTCTTTCTTATTCTAAAGATTACATTAAAGTGTTGGACCAGAAAGGGAGGAATGTACGCTTCCAAGTATTCAATATCGTTAATACTGGAAATGTCAAGTCTGCTATCGGGAGAAAACAAGATTCAGAGATCTGATTACATTTTGCCCCTTGAGCATGACGGTACGATTCTTGATCACGACTGTTCGATCCTTGCGCATGACGGAACGAACTAATGTGCTTGATGGTACAGTCCTTGAGCACTACGGTTCGACCCTTGAAAATGACTGTACTACCCCCCGTATCCAAGGGCCAAACTGTTGTGTTCAGGGGTCGTACCGTCGTGCTCAACTGTCGTAACCGTCGTGCTCAAGAGGCTAGCCCACAATTCTCATATCCCCGCCAAGGTCTAGCCACATATGTTCACTTTTAGTGCTTTTATGCCAGTACCTGTGAACGCTGTTACTGTTGTTATTGCTGGCGATTCTCGGGGCATTAACATAGCCATTGGCAGATCTTATGTTAAGCTCAACCGCTGCAATATAGCGAAAGTACTGCTGTGTTAATGTTACTGGTAGTGTGTGTGTGTGTGTGTGATTACTATTTGTGTGTTACAAGGAAAGGGTTTTCTACTTGTGTTGCTCCCGTCTCTTAACTTTGTATATATGTACCATATCTTTAGTCATATGTGCACACACACGCACACACACAAACACACATAAACACACACACACACACACACACACACACAAGCCATCTTAAACCATGTACACATTTACCGACCGGTCCAGAGAGAACTCTGAACACCTGGGTTGGCTGTGGGCTGACTGCCGCATCAAGGACTCGAAACAGGGTGGGCCCATGCGTGAATTGTGGTCAGCGACGGTAACCACTTCACCCTGGAAGCATGTGTGTTTGTATGTGGGTGGGAAGGAGGGGGTGCTTTCGAGGCCCCTTTTCCCTCTATCGTTACACTGAGCCACTACCTCCTGGTACTACCCTGTGGACCACCCTTTGCTATGACACTCACATGTGAGCCACACTGTGGTACCGCCTGAGCCACACTGTGGTACTTCCTGAGCCACACTGTGGTACCTCCTGAGCCACACTGTGGTACCGCCTGAGCCACACTGTGGTACTTCCTGAGCCACACTGTGGTACCCCTGGGCATACAGCTGTATCCCCCATCTACTCACTCACCTCCTTGGCTCTCTTAATCCAATCGTCTCTCACATTTCAACTTGATCTCCTGATCGTCTTTGCCGTTCCATCTTACCTTTCGCCTCCATCTCCACCTCTCTCACGACCCGTTCTTTCCCCTCCACTCTCCATCTTCCCCCACGACGGCCTCTCTTACCCTTGAAGGTCTCCATCTCTCCAACATACTATCTCTCATCATTTCGCAGCTGCCCACACGGGGCCGAATATACGTGTCTTGTCCTCCGTTCTTATATAAATCGTACTATGAATATCGCCGAGCGAACGACCTTTCCCACCCACCTAATTCTCTCATTCTGAGTAACGAGACAGAGGCTTGAGGGAGGAGAATGATATCTCTCTCTCTCTCTCTCTCTCTCTCTCTCTCTCTCTCTCTCTCTCTCTCTCTCTCTCTCTCTCTCAGGAGGACATGATGCGCACGCATAATGTCGCGCGTTTGAGCCCCGTCCAGTCTGGTGGAATGGGAGGCGAGACTACTTCAGGGTCATGGTATGGTACTGAAGGAGAAGGAGAGGAAGAGGAGGAGAAAGAAAAAGAGGGGGAGGAAGACGAAGAGGAACCATGGTAACAGCTGTACCATAGGATGACGTGGTTGGGCTAAGTAATTGTAAGACTTCCCACTAAGGCAAAGTCATACATCAATTCACATCAACACTTGCCATTCGACACTGACAACCTACCCTATGGACCAACCCTATAGCTCTAGGCAGTCGACATAATACCTAACCCAACTGATCGGTCCTGTAACTACAGGCAGTCTATATAGATTTAAATAACATCATTTTGCCACAGCTTCCAAATGTGAGACTGGAGAGAAACAGAGGTTAGAACTATCAAATAGGATAATAGTAATATTTCTCAAAAAACATCAACACAGTCTTCGATGTAAGAGGTTCAAGGGAAAGAAAAGTGAAGGGTATTGAAATACGAACAAAATTACATTTGGTAACCAGCAGGGAGCCGATAATAGAAATTTATGGAAGGTAGTTTAACCCTAGTGATATATTCTAGTCGAAATTTGTGGTTGTGAGTTGTTGGGGAGAGGTCTATTAGCGTCCAGAGCGTTGTATGGAAGTGTCGAAGGCTGCTGATTGTGTGGAAGGAAGAGGGTACTCGAGGTTGTTTATGTCTTAGAGACACAGGAGAAGGGTGACCGTCTTGTGGAATGTTTCTGAAAGATAAGAGAAGGGTATAGATCTTGTGGAAGGTCTCTTAGGGACAGAAAAAGGGTGTACATCTTGTAAAAGGTCTCGGAGGGACAAAAGAAGGGTGTACATCTTGTGACAGGTATCGAAGGAACAATGGAAGCTTGTACATCTTGTGGAATGTCCCTGAGGGACAAAATGTGCTTATGCTTGGTGGAATCATTTGATGTATAGAGGAGGGAAGACATCTTTTGAAACGTTCTGAAAGATATCGGAATGGAATACATCCCTGGAAATGTTTGTGGGCACAGCACAGATTGAAATAGAAAAAGCTTAAAGGGAGTACATGGGAGGGCCAGATAACAGTAGACGTGATGGTCTGTGACGAGCTTATCTGCTGGTGGACAATGAAAAGATTTTTTAATCCTTTATCTAGATAGACAGAATTTTAAAGCTGATGGCTCATACCTACCCAACAGTTTAGATGACGACAGGGAAGTAATGCAGAAGGTTCGTGCTCACCCATAACTGTAGAGGAAAACAAGGTAGTAGAGCAGATGACTCCTCACCTACCACTATAGATATAGAGAGGATAGTAGTGCAGAAGACTCCACCCCACTTACCACTATAGAAGGAGGTAGGATGGTAAAGGAGAACAGGAGGGGATACATTTTTCAAATGCTTCCGTGGGACAGAGGAGGGAGGTACATCTTTTGAAATGTTTCTGATTGGAGAGAAGAGTGAAATACAATAGTTCTCAATTAGGGGGTTCAAGAAGATGAGTTACGGGTGGCTGATAAATGAGATCAGGGAGACACAGTCTTCCCATATCACGAGAAAGCTAATTACCAATAATAAGGACCCAAATTTGATTGATATTTTCCATGCAAAGTTATTTCATAGTGATAGACGAAATGAGTTAGTTTGATTTTGACAGTTTGGACGATGAAATAGGGAAAGAGGTTTTGAAATAACCCTTACCTACGAAGCTTGTGAGGAAGCGAGGTGAAGCGTTTTGTACGTTAATGACCCGAGGGAACGTAATGTACATATTCACGATCGGGGGAGGCGTCTTCTCGTATTGACTGGCGTAATTCCTATTCAAGAGGGAAGATTTGTCACCCTTAAAGATGAGAGGTAGGTAGAGGAGAGGAGGTTCTCGGGGAACGTGCTATGAGATGAAAAAGAAGAATGAGAAATGAAAATAGAAAGCAAAAATGAGAGAATTTGTTTCTGAAGAAAAATCGAGAAATGAGATGAAGAGGAATAAATGGACTGGGTGTAGGAGGTGAAGAAAGAGCTGAGATTCTCAATTAGCGAGTCTGGGGACGTAACAAATGGCCGAAATGCATTAGTAATTACAATGCAGTGATGTACTTTATGAAAAAGGTAGGCTGCAGACTGTGTCCTTCAGAACATACTTCGTCTTCTGTACTGGCGATTTACACTTCTTTGATTAACACATGCAATTTCTACCTCTGCCATTTACATTCGTACGATGTATACACCTCCAGTTTGCACTCTTGCCATCTACACATCTGCAACTTACAAACCTGTAATCCACATACCCGCAGTTTGTATAGCTGTAATTGATGCATTTGCTATTCGAACACCAGCAATTTACACATCTGTCATTTCTATACACGCAGTTACATAACTGCCATTTACCCCCCTTCATCTTACGCATTTGCTCTGATGAGTGTGATGAGTGCATGTGTGTTAAGTTGTTAGTATGAAACTTCCATGTATATAGTATGTATCTAAGAAATCATACATCATATTAGAAAATGAATATGATCATGGCATGGGTGATTAAATTAGCAGTATCAAGGGCTTAGAGATCAAGGGATAATGATATAAAATCAATCAAAGCAGGAGAAAGTAACACGGATATAAGAATCTAAGAATAAGTGATCAGCAAATGATACGTAGAATATGGGATGGTTTTGAGAATGGAATATGGACATTGCCTTTTTTTCTGCCAGCTACAGACCCGTAACAAGAGATACTTTATTAAGAAATAAAGATGTACAGACACTTGTATTTTCATTTCCTAGGATAAAACTAAGATTTAAGAACTAGATCTTGTGTTTTTTTTTAAGGAATCACGTATACTTTCACAAAAGGGGTCCAAATACAGTATATTATTCTGAAGTAAGGATATGATGTATACAGCATAGGCTAAGATTGAAAGAGAGAGAGAGAGAGAGAGAGAGAGAGAGAGAGAGAGAGAGAGAGAGAGAGAGAGAGAGAGAGAGAGAGAGAGAATATTCGCCAACATGCCTCTTCAAGCTCCATTACCAACGTTGTCAGGGCGAGAGGGAAACCTTCTTGTTCCCCCGACAGCAATATATGTTCTGGCAACGATGCAGGTTAACTCTTACTGCTCCTCAAGTTCCTGTTTCTGGCTATACTGCACAGAGAAGGTGTATACAACTGTGCTGTAGTGACTAAAAGTATGTTGATCCATCAGCGCTGAGTCTGAGTAAAAGTATACTGACCTATCTATAAAGGATTAAGAATGTTTGCTCAGTTTATGCAAAAGTATGTTGACCCATCTATAGGTGAGTATGAATGTATGCCGAGTCTATGTAAAAGTATGCTGACTTATCAATATAGGAATATGCCAAATTTGTGAGCGAGTATAGTAGTGTTTGATATGCTGAGTATATTACCACTCTTTAGGCTATACTTGTTCTTCGAGTATGAAGATATTTCTCAAGCGCACTTATTCTGTATATGTTGCATTTATCTAGATTTATACAGAACTCATATACACCCATAGATATATGCCTCTCTTTAAAACTACTAAATATGAACCTCTGTCATCTGTACGAGTATAATGATAGTCCAATTCAGCTTATCAAGGTGTCCACGTAAAGGATATGGCCCTACACAACAGTCCTACTAAGTAAGGTCTCATACTTAAGTTATTTCTTTAATTGCTCCAGTTTCCATAAAGTTCGAGTCATGGACCACCTTTCCTTTCCCTCACCAGTGACGCAGTTGGTGGGAGGCGACCCGGTGGAGTTCGAGCAGCCAGAGTACCTGGTTGAGGTGCCGGAGAACACCGTCCGTGATCACCTCCTACGGCTCAACGCTCGCGTCCAGACCCCAGGTACGTCCTAACCCGGGCACTGCTCCCGGCACTGTTCTTGGCACCTCGTCCTACTGGGTCCAGACCCCAGGTACGTCCTAACCCGGGCACTGCTTCCGGCACTGTTCCTGGCATATCGTCCAACTGGGTCCAGATCCCAGGTACCTCCTGTCCCAGTCACTGCTCCCGGCACTGTTCCTGGCACCTCGTCCTACTGGGTCCAGAACCCAGGTACGTTCTATCCTAGGCAACGTCTCTGGAACTGCTTTTGGCACTATTCCTGGAGCCTATCCTTCAGGCCTACCTGAAGAGATCTAACAGTTTGATATTCCCTCACTGCCGAGTCTTATGGCCTCTCTCCATCACGGTAGACGATCTCATATGTAACTTTAAAATTCTCCCTTACAAGAGGTCCTCAGCCCTCTGGTTTTTCTTCTTCTTCTTCTTCTTCAGGTGAACCGGTGGTGTACAGCCTCACCGACGGGAACGATGAGGGGCCTTTCTCCTTGGACGCCAACAATGGTCGCCTCTCCCTCCTTGAACCGCTTGACTACGAGGAGAAACAGCAGGTGGGTCGCCAAGTCTTTCTGTGACATTCTGGAGGTACTGCTGTTGGGGAGGGGCTTTAGGCTAAACACCCCAAAACAAAAACCTTCCTAGACACTCCCTTAACCCTCGAAGAACAAACGTCTAAGCCGAGAACGCAAGGGCCTCAGAGAAAAGGGCGGGCATTTTATGGTATGTTGGGGGAGAAGATGGGTGCATGGGAGGTAAATCAGCTGCTGTTTGCATATGACAAGGTTTCGGTGGCAGACTCCACGGAGAAACTATCATCCGACAGAGTCAAAAATAATGAGACAAAGCTCAGACAAGGAATTCTCCCCATCTCTAAGACGAAATAAATAATATTCTTGAAAACAGAGAGACAAGCCGGAATCTGTCTTGAGACGACTTCACCCGAACGAACGAAATCTTACCCAAAATTTGTATAGAGAAAAGAAATCCTCACTAGAATAATTGATAGTGCTAAGAAAATTCCTACAACACAAAACTATGCTCATATAAAAGCCCTCTGCAGTATAGCCTTACCCCTACAAAAACCCTCTAATACACAACCATGCTCCCACAAAAATTCTTAGTTATGAAACACCAACAAACAAAAAAAGCCTAGTCCTTCAAAAGATTGTTCAAAAAGAAAACCCTGCTCTTACAAACACCCTCAAAAGATAAACTTGCTCCTACAAAAGCCTTCGAATAAGAAAATACAAAACCTCTCAAAATACAGCTCTCTTTGAATTTACAAAATCTTGGAATACAAAACCCTGTTCCTACAAAAGCGTTCAAACGAAAACTCTCCTACAAAACACCTCTAGATTCTAAATTCATTCTTGTAGTGTCTAGAACATGAACCCAAGAATGATACTACATTCGTGATTTTATACGTCAGAATACACAAGGTCCTACATGCATACGTCAGAATACAAAAGGTCGTACACGCATACGTAAGAATAATCAAGGTCCTACACGCATACGTCAGAATAATCAAGGTCCTACACGCATACATCAGAATACACAAAGTCCTGCACGCATACGTCAGAATACACAAGGTCGTACACGCAACGTAAGAATAATCAAGGTCCTACACGCATACGTCAGAATACACAAGGTCCTACATGCATATGTCAGAATACACAAAGTCCTGCACGCATACGTCAGAATACACAAAGTCCTACACGCATACGTCAGAATACACAAAGTCCTACATGCATACGTCAGAGTACACAAAGTCCTACACGCATACGTCAGAATACACAAGGTTCAATACGCATACGTCAGAATACACAAGGTCCAACACGCATACGTCAGAATTCCAACACGCATAGTTATGTTTCTTCCATTGAGATTAATTTAAAATTTTTATTTTCAAGTGCGTAAATAAAACTAACTTCAAAACACGGGATAAGAAGCCACAAAACTTGCTCTGTGTTTTATCTTACGTGTTATTTGATAGCCTTATTTGTGGTTTCCAAAACTTTTGGCAAAACTGTACGTTCTACACCAATCTGAAAGTTTTTCAGTGTACAGTCGGCGGCTATTTAAGGTGATCCTTTGATATTCAAAATGTAATACATATTCTAGGTGTCATTTTATGTTATACCCTACTGTTTAAGGTACACTATATCATTTAAGGTGTGCTATAATATTTAAGTTATAGTACCTAAAGTGTTACATCATCTAACATGTTGTATTTTCCATGGTATGCTATGTTGTTTGAGGTAGTCTGCTGTGCTTTATGCTTACTATACCATTAAATGTGTCATAATGTCTATGGTATGAAGCTATACCATTTTGTTTACAACCTGCTATATGAATATACCTTTGCAAGGACGAATGTCAGTGAAAGTAAGTGTAACGTTTCGGATATCCATGCAATTTACGGCTGTCTCTTTGACTGAAGCGAGACGGCGAGATTTTAGAAAGGGAAAACAGGGTTCTCTCGCGAGATCATTCAAAGTTGAGACTGAAAATGTATTAAGGAATATATATATATATATATATATATATATATATATATATATATATATATATATATATATATATGTGTGTGTGTGTGTGTGTGTGTGTGTGTGTGTGTGTGTGTGACGTTTACAAGGTTGACTTCCAGAAAATGGAAACTGTCTTAAGATGCTTTTGTTTTCTCTCAGCATTAGACGTAATTTCCTTACTGGAAAAGATCGATGTTGAATTTGACGCACAAAGATACTCTATGTTAGATCCTGTGTTTGCTAAATTAATCTGTCTAATTAACTTTCTAATCCGACTTCACATTAACTCAGTGATTAATTCCTGACCTCGCTTCATCTGATGTTCGCTAAATATTTATCTGTTCATCAGAGGCAAACAATATCTGCAGTTGTCTGATCGAAAAATATAGTTTCTAGTTTATCAGTACATAATCTCAACAAGTAATGAAACGTGTCCAACAGATCAATCATCTTCTCAGCTCATAGAGTCCATGCTATCCTCTCCAAGTTTAGCATGACGGCCTCATAGAGAGAAATATAAAATAAAACTCCCATTTTCCTTTATTCCTCGCTGAGCCACTGGAATCTGGATGCCTCCCTCCATACATAATGAGTAATTATGATGATACTAATTAATTTCATCTCGAGTCTTCACTGTTCACTAGTAAATAATTGATCAATTTTCCTTCGGTAAGTAGGCCCAGCGGCCCTTGCATTATAACAAAAAAAAAAAAAGATCCGAGCGTTTTATAATGAAGGGGACACATGCTTTATCAAAAAGGGTCAGGTCGTGGGCGTTAAGAAAGGCATGAGAAGTTAAAGGTTCCAAAGCTTAAGAGTGTAGTGAAGGAAATAGACATCATAACCGTCCATCTCTGAGTTATAGATAATTTCAAGTAACTTCTAATAGTATCTACATGAAGAATTACCATAAATTGATTTTCTCTTACGTTACAGCAATCAATTAGATGAACAGTCATATATTTCTCTACTTCTTTCATATCTTTTTCTAAAATTCAACAAAATTAAAGCTTCAGAAATGGAATGAAAACTTTGCCATCCGTCTTTCTTTTCATCACAACGATACATTCCTTGAAAATGATGGTACGACCCTTGAACAAGAAGGCACAAGCCTTAAACATAACGGTACGACCCTTGAACAAGACGGTATAACCTTTAAACGTAACGGTGCGACCCTTGAACAAGACAGTGTCATCCCTAAACATGACGTACGTTGGCACGACCCTTAAGCACGAGGGCGCTAGACATCTTGGCCTTTGACCTTACTCTAAAGGGCTAGGTCAATAATCAGACCGTCGTGCTCAAGGGTCGCATCGTCTCAGGGACTCTGCATAATGTGGCTTGGCCTTCTCTTGACAAGTCTGAGTAAGCCTGAATTACATGACAAAAAATTGAGCCTTTTTTACGCAGTCTTGAGTCATTCCTGTAGCATCCTTGACAAGCCCAAGATAATGAAGGGTCATGGGAACAAACGAATCCTTTGGTGCTCCTCCAAATCATTTCGATCTAGATTGGGAGTCCAGACATCTGCGAGGCAGACAGAGAGACAGACAGAGAGGGTATCTAGTCATGAGGCAGGGCCAGCGTGTAGACAGGGAAAGAGAACTTGTCTACCATCACAGTGATTATTTTCCCCCTCTCACAAACAGTATCATGTTCCACTTAAACAAACATTGTTTTAGTTTTGTTTGCCTCAGCACTGTTTGCTGCAACTTTGTTTATCTTAGTCTTCCCCACACACACCATGATGGCCCTTTTGTCTTCACTACAAACTGGTGTTTTTGGTTCCAACAATTGAGGGACTTCTTTGACTCTGTTTGCCTCTCCAGTATGACCTGACGGTGGAGGCGCGGGCGGGAGAGGCGAGAAGTGAGGCCCGGATCGTGGTGAGGGTCGTGGACCAGAACGACCACGCCCCGTCGTTCCTCAGGGCAGTGCACGAGACACAAATCACAGAGGAGGACGACCGACACCTGCCAAAGGTCATACTCAAGGTAGGTGGACGATCCCAGGTGGTCAGATCCCAGTAGGTCGGCGGACGACCCAAAGAACCACTGAACGACCTGAGGTTAATGGACGACTTTAGATTGTCAGTGGACGACCTCAAAAGTTCCACTGGACAACCTCAGAGCGTCAGTAGACATGCACGACCAGCATATCTTTGAAATATGTACGACTGTTATATCATCTAAACAAATACCGCCAACAGATTAACGAGGTTTGTTAATGTGATGTGTCTGACACGAGACAGTGACTGGTATTTAACATGTTAATCTGCACGAAGCAAATCATTCAATGCTAATATTACTCCCGACATTCTCCAAGCTTAATCTTATTACTGCTATTTCACAATGTTCATCTTATGACTGGCATTCTGTAATGTTGATTATAATGGTAGTCTTATTTCAGTCATTCTACAGAGTTAATATTGTTACTGGCAATCTATAATATTAATCATATTTCAGGTATCTACAAGATTAATCGTATTACCGCTAACCTATGAGGTTAATCCTATCACTGGCATTGAACAATGTTAATCTTGCTACTGGCATTGCAAGAGGTTGACCTTATCAGCAAAAAAGATGATTATTCGTTAATGCTGAATACAGACAAAAGAGCCGTGATACCTTTTCTTTATGTCTGTCCCAGATAAATGTAATAAGCATTTGCGAAACGTGGTTGTTCTGGATACAAGAAGCAACTCAATTTAAGGCATGTAGTTTAAACTAATGAATACTCAAGCAACTCGAAGAGGAAAAATAAAAACTAGCAAAGATTCATCTCAAAATGGCGAAGATTCAACTCAAACTGGCGAAAATTCAGCTCAAGCAACTCAAACTAAAAAAAAAGAAATATTTTATATATATATATATATATATATATATATATATATATATATATATATATATATATATATATATGTCGTTTCACCGCTCAGGCAGATGTTGGGGAACAAAAGGAAGACGTTGCGCTGCAGAACACATCCTCCTCAGGATGAGACCAGCCCTCCATCCTGGACCATCTCATTGTCCCCCTGTCCCAGAGGATTGGCTGAAGCAGTGCGTTGGCCAGGCTCCGGGGCGTGTTTTGGGGGATGTATTGCCTGCTTACGATCCTCTCTCTCTCTCTCTCTCTCTCTCTCTATATATATATATATATATATATGTATATATATATATATATATATATATATATATATATATATGCGGTAAGCGCTATCAGTCAGCCCCGCCTCATGGCAAAATCTCGGTAAAAGCACTTCTACATAAGCTGGTACTCTCTCTCTCTCTCTCTCTCTCTCTCTCTCTCTCTCTCTCTCTCTCTCTCTCTCTCTCTCTCTCTCTCTCTCTCTCTCTCTCTCTCTCTCCCAGAACCAACCTAACTAAAGTCGGGTCACACACCAGATGCGTAACCCTCCCTAAGTTAACTCTGCCAACCCACTCGTCTCAGGATGAACCTCGTTAAGGTTTCCTGCCTCCGAGATGTTAAGGAGGGCGTCTGTTCATTCTTTTGTTTTCATTCCTGCAGTTCCAAGGAGGAAATAAATGAGGAGGTGAGTCTCTATTAACTTAATGTAGAGGATATAAGTGCCAGAGTTATGTGTGTCACTTAGCCACTAAGTAGGTAGATTAAGTTACCAGCAAATAGGTAATGCCGCCTCTGGTCAGGTCTTGCCTGAAGAGCGGGGTCACAAGCAACGACTAAGAATGTTATACTGCCATTCAACCCACAGCAAATGCACTAGAGGCGTGCCACGCTGACACAACATTGGATCAGACTATAAGCCTCTAACACAAGGATGGGAAAAGTTGAAAAACGCATCAAGAAAGAGAAGCTCCTCATCGAGTAACAAGATTATGATAAGATTGTTCATGCCAGTAACTACGTTATGTCCATGAATATGCTTAAGGTATTGAGAGATACAGAGTGTAGACAGACACATTGAGGTAATCACTAGTGACTCCGTGGTTAGATAAGAAAATGATGAAGTTTGCAAGATATGAGGTACGTATATATAGTGGTGGTGAGAGCAGGCTCATTAAGCTAACGTGAAATGCAGTCACAAAATTCAAAACATGATAACTGGAGGTTACTGATCTCACTAATGCCTCTAGGATAGAACACTGACGTACTCAAGGTCAGCAGAATCATCGGTATTAATGCGATTTATAGAAAAGACGCTGACCTCACTGGGCAGGATTTTGCAGAACTAGAAACTCATTGAGTAGACTTCAGCAGTAACCATAACACAGTCCGTACAGCTTTCCGTGGTCAGGTGAGAATAACAAAGCCATTGATAACAATGTAGACAAAGCCATCCGGAAGGCAAACCTTGACTTCATCCTGATAAACCTCTCATCTCAAACGGTTCTCGTAATTCTGGGAATAGTTTTATGAGGTTATGTGAGATTAACTGGGTCAGGAGCTTTCAGATCAGATGGGAATGTAGATTCAAACACAGTAGCTTCCTACACAGATAGCGGTCTTATCTCTCTTATTCACATACACGTGGACCACTGGCTTTCAGTCCATTTCACACGTAATACTTGACAACACTTAACTCACAGAACTCGTTCCTCGTAACTCTATATTTTCCTGCCATGAGTGCTACGCTCTAGTTTTGCTTTTAGGCAAATCTCGCCGTATATGCCAAGTATACTGTGGTCTGCCCAAGGTTACATGTGCAGATATCAAAAGAAAAAAGCATAGGATATGATTATGATATCATAATCATCCTCACTAAGAAAAACCGTAAGCAAAAAGAGTTACATAGATACACAGACCACATAGACCTAATGGTCCAAGTGAGGTGGCCTGGCCTTAAAACAAATGTAGATGAAGTCCCCTTAAAAGCAATAGAAGAAGAGCAAGAATATGCAATGAATAAAGAATACGTAAGAAGAGACGAAGTTTATATTATATCAAGAAGCTCTTAAATGTGGAGAAAACTAACACTTCTCTTCATCTAATAGCAACGGAAATTTTTCAATAATACTCAACATATTCTGTAAGGACGATATTATAACATGATATATACTTAGGGCACATGTAACATGATATATACTTAGGGCACATGTAACATGATATATACTTAGGGCACATGTAACATGATATATACTTAGGGCACAAGTAACATGATATATACAAGGAAATAGAAACGTTATAACAATTAGATTAACTAAAGAAAGGGTTTCATATGTACATGTGGGAAGACTTTAGAAATACGATCGATGACCACCGGAATAAGCTGCTGGCTAACATCACGTTTGTCAGCCCAACAAACACGCTCAACAGAAGACTAAGACGACTGTGTTCAGTTTCGCTATCTATAGATAATGAGATGAAATAGACAAGATTCATGTACTTCAGCAGCTAACCTCTTCATGGGGCGGTAACTGTTCCTTTATATGCGCCCTCTCTCTCTCTCTCTCTCTCTCTCTCTCTCTCTCTCTCTCTCTCTCTCTCTCTCTCTCTCTCAGAGAGGATCTGCGCCCAAGAGCTGTCAGCAAACTTGGCCATTTTGCTAAGGAGGTACTTAAATAAATCTTAGAGCCATTGGAACTCGGGAGCCGTGAATATACCAACTTTCTTATTTGGCTGTTGCCTTAAGACCATTTTTATTTTCTTAAGACTCTGCTTTAAACACACCAGTGCTGGCGCCTGTGTGTGTGTGTGTGTGTGTGTGTGTGTGTGTGTGTGTGTGTGTGTGTGTGTTTGGTTGTGTTTCTGTGCACGTGCACATACGTGTGGGTGCCCAGGTGTGAGTGGGTTTTTTTGTGTATCAATTTGTGTATATCTTGTGTGTTTATGTGAGTGCGTAAAGACCTACTTGTCTTGTATAGGGAAGGAATTCAACAGTCTTAGGGCTTCACTACCTTTTGAACTGGTGACATCATTCAGAGAAATAACGTGATATCGTGCTGGGAAAACGGATGACACTGCGTACAAGGAAAACAGGAGACATCGTTAAGGGAAAACGGGAGGCATCTTTCAGTGAAATAGGGTGACATCTCTCAGGGAAAGATGCTTGACATCGTCTGCCGGCGACCCAGCCAAGAAGGTTCCGGCGTGATATTAGGATGTCACTGATGAAGACAGATTCGGTGCGAGTCTGCAACGTAAGTCATTTTGGAAAGGGAAAGATTGGGGGAACTAAAAAGCCGCTGCAGGAAGCTGAACTAAGCTTTCAAACATTTTCGTTTACGCTGGAATTAGTCCGGCATTCGGTAACTTCAATATCATGGGCTTTAACTTCATTGGGATGAGAACGTGTTGTGGTCTCGGATTAGATTTCCAAGATAAAGAAATAATTGAGTAAATCAATAATGTAACGGCGAAGGAGGATTATACACAATGCTGTTCAGACAATCGATGTTTTCTTTTATACTCAATCACAGTTAGGTCATTCTGACCCTTGAACAAGACGACGCGACCCTCGAGCACAACTGTACGACCCTTGAGCACGACGGTACGACCCTTGAGCACAACGATACGACCCTTGAGCATGACATTACGGCCCTTGAGCAAGATGGTACGACCCTTGAGCACGACGGCACGACCCTTTGGATACGATGGCATGGCCTTTGAACTGGATCCTTGAAAGCCAGGCCATCAGACCCAAGGGTCGTACCGTCGTGCTTAAAGACTGTCATAGTGTTCAAAGGTCGTGCACTCGTACCTAAGGATCATGCAGTCGTCTGAGAGAGAGAGAGAGAGAGAGAGAGAGAGAGAGAGAGAGAGAGAGAGAGAGAGAGAGAGAGAGAAAGAAATATGACTCAGAATCATTACTACAGATATCACATAGCTTTTCATATGCACACAGACTGTAGCCATCATGCACCCGACTCTTGTTTACCCGTTAGCGCTGCTATTCTTCATGGTCTCATTTAAGTCAAGAGAAGCCCTTAATTAGATAATGATTTTCTGGTAATCACGGCATAATCTGGAGGCGCCATTAACCACTTAATGTCAGCCTGAGTGTTAGTTGGCCTAAACTTACAGCTACACTAGACACCCGGAGAGAAAACTGAAGGTCAGGCAAGTGACGAGAAAATTCCTTGATGCCTGGTGTCTTGGGGACATGATAAGGAAAAAGCCATAATGATCCTTCTCATTACGTTGCTTCTGTGCTGTGTATGTCTTGGTATTTGCCCGAGAATCGGAAGCTCGTTAGGCGGGGGGATTTGTCCTTAGGCGAGACGCCAATGTATGAAGGGTATACGAAATTAGAGTGGAGAAAGATAGAACCAGGCAGACAGAAAGATAGAAAGGTACATAGACAAAAATAAGAACAGAAACAATTAGGCGAATAAACAGAGAGGCATACAGACATACAAACACATAAACAGAGACAAAGATATAACGAAACAGAGACGATCAGAGAGAAACAGACGGAAACTCAATAGGGAGAGACAGACAGATAGAGATCTTGCCCAAGATTATGCAAACATCCGACCGTCATCTGCTAATCTCCTCCACCTCCTGACTGTGTGTGTGTGTGTGTCACCCACAGCAAGTGGTAGCTGTGGACGGGGACGCAGGTCGCTACGGCCGCCTTACTTACACCATCGTTGGTGACGGCATCTTCAACAACGGCTCCCGTCCCTGCTTCTCCGTCGACCCCTCCTCCGGGAACGTCCTCCTCTTGCGGGTGAGATGCAGCTGACGCTATACACGAATATATTAACCAAACTTCTCTTTTCAGCACTACAAAAATCGGTAACTGAATCACTTAGAGTTGCTGATGGAATAAATTAGATTCCTGTGCTTTTTTTTTTTTTTTGTATATGTACAGAGAGATGGAGATGGCTTGGGATGTGGGACTACAATGAAATTAATCTCATTTCTGGAGGATGCAAGTATTACTCGTTCCTAAAATACTAATAGACCATCCTCTTAGAGATAGTTAGGTGCCTAATAGTGTAGGCTGCAACCCGCCAAGGAAGGACTACTCTCATAACTTAAGAGTTTTGAAGTGATGTCAGGAACCAACTTACACCCTCCGTGTAAGGAATGCTGGTCTTACTATCTCATCATAACTATCAGGCTGGATTTAACGTTTCTCTGCGTGCATCTCACACCTCTACTAATTTCTTTCATATTCTTCCTCTGAACACCACTTCCTCATTATGATGTATATATTCTACCAAAAAGGCTCTACAGCCAGTCAGAATAAGATTATCCTTTTTTGTCCTCTTCTATTAAGGTCTAGCACTGATGAAAACTTTTTCCGTGAGCGTTTCCTTCAACAACATATATTCATTTACTTATATAAAAATACCGCAGGACCTCTCTAAAGGCTCCAGCATCCCAGGGTTGCGTTTTTAGTAAGAGGAGGAAAATGCAGATTCCTTGGTAGTGAGAAGTTCTTTGACATGATTGTACTCATTATGATACAGCCTCGCTAAAGGTGTTTTTCACCCACAGTGTAACCTCGAGCAAGCAGAGTCCAGTAAACGGATGTGGCCAATCTTCGTCTGTTCCAGGCGCTGCCTCGCCAACGCGAGAAACGAAAAAAAATCTCTTCCTATTGCTTTTAGTTCGTCAAGGGTCCGACAAATCCCCACACATTTCTTAAATACCATAGTTACCCCTAGAGCTGTGTCCATCCCACCACGAAAATGATTTCCATCCTCCAGCTCTTCTCTAACCAACAACTCGTTCCTAATGGCTCTGCTATTCCACTATTTATGGAATGCCTTTGACTACACTGACATCTATATTTCTCACATTCCAGTCTTTCTCTATTTTTTTCAGAATATCCCAATAAACTTCCTCTAATGCCTACTTTCTCATTTTCACTTCTCACCATGTCCATATTTAGTCTGTATATTGCTCGGATATATGAGGAAATATTTCCAGTCTCCTTTAGGTCTGGAAGCCATCTTTCAGTTTATGGCCTTCTTCGTGAGCCAGCTCAAAGCTTCAGTGCGACTCAGCCTTATATTCTTCCAGTAATAAAATCCTCTTTTATTTCTAGGTAATCAATTTTGTCAGACTTGTTCAAATGGTTGCACTGCCTGCCATCCATACATCATTCATTTTCTATTCAAAAAGATTATAAGCTTTCGTCTAATGCCATTTTTTTTCTATATTTCTATCTCTTTTCTTTTTACCATTTTCCTACACTTTAAGACCATCCCATAGCAGACACCGAGGTGGGAAATGGTGCTCAAGATGTTGAGGAAGAAAGGGATGCAAGTCCTCCCATGGAGTGAGGCAGTTCCTTGACAAGATTGTGTACTCCTTGTCCACTGAAGATGACATAGCTTTACCGAAGGCGAGTTTGCACTCACAAAGCCCCTACCGTCAGGATGGTCAGGAGGGAACATAAAGGAGACTCCCTCTGTGTCAGCGTCTTGAGAGACCTTCCTGTACGCGGGAGACACCTCTCTCAAAGACCTTAGAGATACGGTGACTTTATCTCTCTATATTTCACTGCACCATCTCCCTCACTCTCCCCTTGAAAGCCTCATATATATATATATATATATATATATATATATATATATATATATATATATATATATATATATATACATATATATATTAGTAGTGGCGGTTCATCTCTAGGGTTAGACATGTTCTTGTAACAAGAGGTCGGAGGTCAACACATTCCCACTGGGGGAAGGAGGAAGGAGACAGAACAACATTAACATAATGCTGGGTAATGAGCCAGTCATCTTGGCCAGGATCTCTGGCACGGTTCTCTTCCTTCAAGGTTATACGAGTGAAGTTTACTTACGGATCCTGGCCTTCGTGATCTCACACACACACACACACACACACACACACACACACACACACACACACACATAAAAAGAATACATAAAGCTTCGGGATATGTCGACGATCGTTGGTAAAGTAGTTTTCAAATTATTTACCAGTTCCAACCACAAGTCTGGTTTTTGCCCATCCTGGGTAAAGTATCCGCGCATCCATACATCATCTACATTCTCAGGAGTTCTGCACACAGTATTCAGTAAACAGTACAGAACAATTCTGAGACATGAGAGATGAATATATAAAATGTATTCATTTCATTATACTTGATCGCCGTCTCCTGCACCAATGAGATAGCGCCAGGAAACAGACGAAGAATGGCCATCCACTCATATTCACACACATAATATATATATATATATATATATATATATATATATATATATATATATATATATATATATATACATATATATAACACATACTGGTGCATACCCATGCAGAAACAGAGATAAACAGAGGGACGGAGAGAAATACAGAACTACAGTTTGTGGAAACAGGTTAACCATCCCTGCACTTCGTTTGATGCTCACTTTTGAGCCCCCAGATTGCTCGTTAGCGCGCAGGACTCGCATACACCTCTATTTGCCAGAGCCCAGGGAAGGTATCTAAATTTGTACAGAGACTCCACCAGATGGCCTCACATACGTTCTATCATAAACAAACTACGTTTTGCAGTCTCTCTCTCTCTCTCTCTCTCTCTCTCTCTCTCTCTCTCTCTCTCTACCTACCTACCTACCCTTCTATCTATCTCTCAACGCCACATACTCAACAGCTAACTCACAGTATACTCATCCTTATTCATCTCTCATACATTTTCACCATTTTCCTCTAAAAACTCTCCCTTCGCTTCCTTCCTTTACAAGGGAACGAAAACCCCGAACTTTCAAAAAGGCCCTTATATAGGCCATTTTACTCTACCTTCACAGTCTTCAAAGGCCTTGTCAGAGACAAACTCTTTAGTAATCATATCTGGGACATTTATTGCTATAATCAAAAATATTTCTACTTCTATTTGCGATAACTGGTTAGTGGGAGTGTTTAGTTACAGATGACCTCCGTCCCTTCCAAACGTGTGACTGGATGATTCGTAAGAGGGTGTGTGATTGTGTGTTTGTCAGGAATATGGGGTTTGATTGGTCGATTCCTGGGAGGTATAGGGATTATCAATTCGTGTGAGGGTGGATGTGATTGGCTAATCTTTAAGGGGGTATTCAGCCTGCCATTTTCAAGGGAGATATTCATGTGATGAATCTACACGATTGCCCAGCCTCTTGTAATCTCAAATATGATTTGCTATGTTTAGACGTCTGTTTAATGATTGCCTATTCTTACGAAGCATTTGATGACTGCTTAAGAGAGTCGAACCCCTGAAAAAATACCTGTCTGCTTCCCGCCCACACTAAACCCCTTTCCCCACCTACCACCGACCACAGCCTCTGGATAGGGATCCGCCCAATGGGCGGCCACAGTGGCGGCTGCGGGTGGGGGCCACGGACGGGGAGCTGGCCGCCCATACGGACGTCAGAGTCAACCTCAAGGACGTCAACGACAACGCGCCCTTCTTCCCCGAAACCATCGTCACCGCTTTCGTCTCAGAGGACACGCCGAAAGGTAGGTCACGACCTCTGACCCCCTGACCTCATGCATATCTAGCCTAAGGGAGAGTCATATAACCTTTGACCCCTGTCTCACGGTAAATCTAACATAAGGTAGATTATCACCCTTGACCCCACTCACTTCATTGCAATTCTTGTCCCTTGCTGTATGTGAACTCTGACTCCGTTTTATATCAGACCTGTAGTGGACCCACTATCGCTCCACAAAGTGCTACCTTACTGACGACACCTCGATTTGGTGGAAGGTCAGAGCGGGTGACTTCACCTGACCTAATAAATCCCGGAAAAATGAGTTTGGTGGCCAAATAAAAGAGATCGCTGTAATCATTCCAATAAATAGATGACCTGACCTTCGCCATAAGAGGAGCGGTTCACAGTCCAGCAACACGGAGAGGTCAGAGCTTGCGAGGACCTGACCTTCCTGCCTCCCATGTACCCGAGTATCACCGCAGGATGGCATTCAGGCAGTTAACTCGCTCTAGACAAGTTCATCACTCAAGAACCTGAAGTCTCGTTCATGTGACACCTGACTCAAGCCGCCCTTGGGGCACCTACTACGTCAGTGTAAGTCCCAACGTGACTCCCGACATTTCGTCTTCCTGGCAGGTGTCCTTGTGATGCCTCACCTCTGGCGCCTACCATCGATGCTCCTGTGAGCCAAGACCATCTCTTGTTTCTCAACCTGCCACAACTGACCTCACCTTTCCCACTGTAGTCTTGCACCTACAGTAGTTCATCGTCCCTGGGTTATTTCATCTTATGTACCTTAACCAATAAATCATCATTGTTGTTGTTTAAGACGTTTCTGTGCCCCTCTCTCAGTTAAGCCACTCCAACAACCCAACAAGGAACCCGCTAAGAATCTAATCATTAGAAATTATTTCTAACCTTTTCACATCCAACTGTTTAATAAAAGCTCTGAGCCATTTCTTTTAAATCACTCCCATTTAGATTTAATCTAACTCTTTTGTGTTGAATCAAACCCGTTCTTTTACATCAAATCTAATTACCTTACCCAAGAACTCATCAAATTTCATCTTTCTTTAGATTCAATATCATTCATACAATCTACGAAGATGATAGAGAACATTTTTAAACGTTCAAAGGATAACTAACGTTTCAGATGTTTTTGGTTTACAGGATGCAAAACGTTTACAATATTTCTATGAACAACTGATGTCTCAAATGATTAGGTTTTGCCAGAATCAAAGAAAGTTTGCAATTTTTCTATTACTATCTCAAGTCTGGTGTACATGTGATTTGCGAAAAGTATAAAAGTATTGCAATTTTTCTATGAGCATTGAAAGTGTCTAACCCTAGTAGTTTCTAAAAGAAAAGTTTGCAAAATTTCAAGGTAAGTCTAAAATGGTTTATAGGTTCGTCTTCTTTTTCTAATTAGATACATGCAAGCAAGTGTATGCAAATGTGCACATACATTTTAAGAATTACTCCGATTTCAAAATCATTATATACATACAATTATTTACTGTGGTTCATGCGGTCGAAATTCTCCCACAAAGAGAAAGAAACCTGAGCCTTCTCATTTTTGTCCACAGTTATCATCATTAACAGTATACTAAGAGTACATTATGTCCAGTTTAATAAGCTTCTTGAAAAAACAGTTATACGTATCCTAGATAAGCAAGACTACCATTATTTAAGGTCTAGCACAAATGTGAATTTCATTCATCTAAACGTGTTATACAAGTTCAATTCTGACCACAGTAGAGAATTGAAGTAGGACCTGAGGAAATTATAATGTATCATTTAAGAAACTAATTAAAGAAAATTGATGCCTAAAAAATATCTGGACATTTGATCATGAAATATCAACTGGAATATTAAGAGCGTTTGAGAAATATATGTACTTTTTCTTTTCATAGAGTCTTAGTCAAAGGATAAGCTGAAGAATTTCACGATTTAACTTGAAAACACCAGGAGGATTCTCTCTCTCTCTCTCTCTCTCTCTCTCTCTCTCTCTCTCTCTCTCTCTCTCTCTCTCCGTCAAAGACCATCATACCCAAGTATATATTTCCGTCGCCGTCAAGGCACATACCGTCATGTTCAAAGGTCGTTCCGTTGTGCTTAAAGAGCCGTACCGCCGTATTCGTAAAGCACCAATCGCCACGCTGACGGAATTAAAGTTTATCTATGTCACGTTTCGTTATATTCTATTTCATATGATTTGCCGCTACGTATATCAAAATAACGTTTTACTGTTATAATCTGCGTATAAAGTCGTTTGAATGTTGGCCATGGGGGAAGCATCAGAGAGGCGTGTTGTATATAACGAGGAGGTGTAGTGATACAACCCGTGTCCCGATCCATTCGTCTGACTTTAGCCTCGGAAGATGTACGTGGTGTGCAGCACATTCGAACCTAGAAAGCAATCGTATGATAATATCAAGAAAAATAATGCGTGAAGTACCCAAATTTGTTAGCGTATTCATACCGTCATAATTCATTGGAGAAATTAGTTGATATGAGAAAATGACAGGTTTCGAACATTCGCATTTCGAGGCGAATGAACATCCATTTTATCTGACGCGTCCTACCTGCTCCCCTACGTTTCAAAGGTCCTTTTCTAGTGTGCTCTTTTTTTAATAACTTACTCACGTCAGTTCGTCCCGTCAAAGCCCTGTTTGCGATTCGCTGTGTGAGCTGTCGCTCTATACCTGAAATGTAACTTTAGTATGCTGGGTTTCGTCCTCAGAATGAAACATTCGTTAGCCCTGCTACAACGTCGATCAGCCAGTCTTAATCAGGCGACCAAAATTGATCAGTTAGTTTTTCCGATTATTCACTTGGTTTATAATCATCGTCACTGAGTTTGATAATTGTCACTATTTCACGTTTATAACGCTACGTTACGAGTGTGAGTTTCTAACATTTATAAGAATGTTCGAAATGTACGTAACAATGTTATATTGATATGTACAAGGACTTGACGTTAAGGGAATGGCAGCCATATTGTTCGAGGAGAACAGGTGAGGCTTGAGTTTCAAGTTGTAGCTGTAAGAGGGAGGAGGCGTTGCCGGGGTCCCTTGTTACTACTGCAGGGAGAGGAGGTGTTGCTGGGGTCCCTTGGAACTGCTGCAGGAGGGAGGCGGCGTTGCTGGGGTCCCTTGGTACTGCTGCAGGAGGGAGGAAGCGATGGAGAGGTCACATAGTGGCTTGCGATGTTTGTAGGCGGATGTATGCCGCATGATGTCCACTAGACACTTTTACTCAAAGCGGCTTCAATTATTGAACATTACACAAATATTTTGTTGTCTTCATGCGAAAGTGGTGCCTGCGTACTAGACCTCACTACCAGACGCACAACCCATCCAGGAGCTTACATCACCCGCTATGCACACTGTATATGCTGCATATCCTGGTGCAACTTGCAGGGATTAAGCAACTGTGGTTACCGTAAGTCAGGTGAGAACGTTAATAACGATGGTAATGCATAGTTGGTAATGTCTACAATTATTCCAGCTCCCATTAAACAATGCTACCCATTGCTACGTAAGGAGTCGAGCCATATCTCTTCCAAAAGAAGGTTCCAAGACGCTCTCAAATGTCTTATCTCAACAATGATGGCAAATTGTTAGTTACGGTGATAGTTTGTTGCTAGAAATATCGTAGAAGGAATCATTTTTAGATCAGGCAATTCCCACTGAAGAAATAAGATGCGGAGTCGGGACGATTTTCTTCTTTGATTTTTCGTCTCTCCACAGGGTCCTCTGTGGTCCAAGTCAGAGCCATTGACAATGACGACCCCCTGGAGGCCGACAACGCCAAGGTGACCTACTCGCTGGAGAAGAACGCCGTCGACGAGTCATCCGGGAAGGCCATCTTCGACATCGACAGTCAGTTGGGTCTCATCACCACGGCCATCTGTTGCCTGGACCGGGAAAAGACCCAGCGGTACACCATACAAGTGGTGGCCACAGATGGTGGTGGACTGAAGGGTACGCATACCGTAAGGTGGTCTCAGGGATACGTGTACCGCAGGGGGCGCCAAGGCCAAGGGAACGGGTACCATTGATGGTTTCAGGGGTACAGCCACCCCCACTGCCAACCGGGGACAGTCTGCGGTGTCAATCCTCTCCTTCTGTGAGGTGTGAATCCAGGCAGTATCGACTCATTGCTTCGAAGCTTTCGTCAGTGACCTGGGGTGAGAGAGCGGGGGACGACTGGCGCCGATATGCGAGGGAGTAACAAGATAACGAGGTAAGTGGAGAGGGGTACGTTGATAGCTGGCACCTACATACAACGCAATATTCTATGAAGCAAATATAGGAATGGGTAGGAAGCAAATATAGGAAAGGGTAGGACTAAGAAAAAAAAATGCAGAGATGTGATGTCAAGAGAAGCGGTGGGGTCAGCACCACACAGGTGCATCGGTATGTTGTGATGAATAAGCAATGCTTATTATGGGACTGTAGACAGTGTATTGTGGTGGTGGTTTGGTCTGGGTAATGACATCCTGTCTGCTGTGTTATGTAGAAATATAACCTGTGATCCTTATCAGCTTTCGGCAGCGTCTAGAACATAAAAACGTTTGTAGCTGTGCGTTTAAGAAGCTTGATTTATACGAGCTTATCTGATGATTTTAATGACATGCGGGGACTAATAAAGGACTGCAGATAAGCATCGCGCAAGGTGATTTTGCTAAACTGGTAAAAGGGGTATAACAAAATATCAGCTAGCTAGATAATGGACACCGTGTCATTTTTCCATTCACTGTTCATGTTATTGATTGGTTGAGTATAATGGCGGAGGGTATACGCGATAAGTTATCTCGAAACTCATCTACAACGGGAAGTAATAAAGAGTTCCTTGTAATCTCATCGACTAATTTCGAACTCGATTTCTGTATGACTTACTCATGACGACTCCGAGCTCATATGCGACCGATCCTGCAGTGACCACCAGCACCACAGAGCCTCACACTCACGCAAAACTTCGTGAAGAAGCCTAGCACTGGCCTTATTTCTAATAATGTCTTCCATTATGCTATGCTTCTTACACAGTAAATCCTCATCACATGTTCATCATTACAGTAAACCTATGAAGTTTGCACAATGAATATAACATCTTTGAGAAATGTATGAACACGTATGAACACTCATTCATATAAGGTGCAGTCATACATACTGTAGGATTTTTACGTAAAACTTTAGAAAATTATTATTGTGGTGATATGCGGGTTATACATATGATCCTTTTATATATACGATGATCACATGTTACAGTGAGTCTCCACTAAGGCAAGTCTTTGAAAAAAAATTGAAATAAAGCTTTTCCTCTATTGTTTTGAACAATTAAGCCACAGTTCAGAAAGCTGGGCTGGAGCAAGGTAGCTAATGGGAAGAAACCAGCGAAGTGCTTTTAATAAAATGACATCCTGCACGAAGGTGACAATACAATCTCATCAATAATGTTAAACTTAACATTGCAGTGTTTCATATTGCCAATGTCTTCATACTACTGCTTCTAGCTGTGATTATCACGGGCGGCCACATACTTCATCATTCTTCGCTCTACCCTCGGGCGCGCAACGTTTTCCTTCCCACCACCTTTATCTCTCCACCAACCCCACCCATGGCGAGTCCACCTCTGGCAGTTAAATCATTATCAGATAATGAGTATTATCATTCATCATAAGTCTTCAGTAAAGAACACTTTATGAATTCTTATTTTTTCCTACTTGGTTCATGGTAATGTCTCACTGGTGTCAAAGGATTCGAACTCAAGATTTGATACTCTCAGATCCACAAGCCAAGGAGAGGAAAGAGTGACATTGCAATAACTTCTTGTTAGTTTATCGAAACATAAGTTAACATCCCATATGGTAAGACGTTGCTGGTACTAGCAACGACCTCAACATAATAAGCAAAACTCCGAACAAAGAAAGCTTTGAGGCAGCTTGAAATGAAAGCTTCGAAGCAGCTTGAAATAAAAGCTTCGAAGTAGCAAGTCGATCCTCCCGGGGTTCACACCTCAAACAAAGAATGGATTGACTGCGCTGAATCTCCCCATTGAAAGTGGTGGCGGCTGAGTACCGAAAGTGGTCTTGGAGGCACGCGTACCGTAGGTGGCCTCTCATTTGCTTTCTGTTTCAACACCTGCACCTTCCTCTTGACCTCCTGCCTCTTTTTTTTCAAACATCCACCGTTCGCTTGCACACCTTCCCTGTGAGTACCACCCAAACGCCTTCCTTTTCTCTTTAACTAGCAACTTTATTTCCTCATCCCACCACTCACTACCCTCTCTAATCTGCCAACTCTCTCCTTTAGCATACCAGCGCTTCTTCCCTGAATACCTCCCATTCCTCTTCCACTCCCTGTGTTCCATTCACTCTCACCTTTTGCCATTCTTTATATGTATATATATATATATATATATATATATATATATATATATATATATATATATATATATATATTTTTCATACTATTCGCCATTTCCCGCGATAGCGAGGTAGCGTTAAGAACAGAGGACTGGGCCTTTGAGGGAATATCCTCACCTGGCCCCCTTCTCTGTTCCTTCTTTTGGAAAATTAAAAAAAACGAGAGGGAAGGATTTCCAGCCCCCCGCTCCCTTCCCTTTTAGTCGCCTTCTACGACACGCAGGGAATACGTGGGAAGTATTCTTTCTCCCCTATCCCCAGGGATAAACATACTTATACATATAGAAACATATATAGACATGTACACATTCATACTTACTGCCCTCGTCCATTTCTGTCCCCACCCTGCCACACATGAAAAACAGCACACACACACACACACACACACACACACACACACACACATATGTGCACACCAGGATTTGAACTTATGAACAAGAGGACCCGTGCATGTATCACGGCCGGTAAAAGTTAGTTACTGAAGAACTGCTACCCTCTCTTATCTATCCTTAGGGACAGGAACGGTGGTTGTGGAGATGGAGGACGTGAATGACGTGCCCCCGAGGTTCTTGAGGCCGGAGTGGACGTTGGACGTGCCAGAGAGTCGCGACTCAAACCACGTCCTGGCCACCCTCACTGTCGTCGACCCCGACGTGTCCAACAATTTCTCCTTCAGGGTTAGTTACTCCTTCCTTCAGGATAAGTCCGTTCCTCTTTCAGGGTTTGTTAATTCCACCTTCAGGGTCGGTTTGCGGGCACCAGACGTGACAAGGTAGACTTTGCTGACTGACCTTTGTTGGTGGAACTGACATCTATAGGTATACACCACAAGTAGAAAGGCTAAGGGTTAAAGACCGATTGCTGATAGCTGTGAGCTAAAGCTTGCAGAGCTGATAGCTAAAGACCCTTGGCTACATATGGTCGAAGGTCCAGGTTAACTTCAGTTGAAGACCCCAGTCGCCCATATTTAAAGACCCTAGCACTCGTAAACCAAAGGCCTTTGACTATCCTTATTTCAAGGCCTCAGCTGCCACCACCTTTAAGTCTCCGACTACTCTTAGGCTAAAACTAGACTAACAATAGTAAGCCTCAAACAAGAAAATATATAGATAAGTTGATTTACCATACCGAAGAACATTTTCCAAATCCTAGTTCTATGTCCATATCTAAATCACGTCTCACTGTCAAGCAGACAGTCTACGTAGCCATTGTTTATGTCTCTTCAAGTATGTGATTACACGTCTTGCCCCCTTCTTTTTCCCAGGTGGTGCCAGGTAGTGGGCGAGGTTGGCAGATGTTCCAAGTGATAGGTCTGGAAAACGGAGCTCCTGCTGGTTCCCTTAGAGCAGTGGAGCCCTTGGATTATGAGGATCCTGACCACAGACGTGGCTTCCACTTCAGAGTTCAAGTAACAGACGCGGTAAGTCAGATCCCTGATTATACATATATATATATATATATATATATATATATATATATATATATATATATATATATATATATATATATATATATGTAGTGAGGTAGTGCAAGGAAACAGACGAGAAATGGCCCAACCCACCCACATACACCTGCATATACATACACGCCCACACACGCACATATACAAACATATACATTTCAACGTATACATACACAAACATATACATATATACACATGTACATATCCATATATATATATATATATATATATATATATATATATATATATATATATATATATATATATATATAATATATATATATAAAGGGCAGTTTGCCTTCTTTTTCCCATTCCATCTTGAATTTGATAGTGGGGTGGATGTATCTAATTCATCAAAGAAAGCATCACAATCTTGGAAATACGGCCACAAGGTCCACAAACGTTCATTTTCGACCTTATCTTCGACACAAATGAATAATCTTGACCGACATCGGTGGGAATATAGACGCGTCCCAACACCAACCCCACATAAAAGGGAAAGCAGATATCCGAATCCACTCACATATGCAAACGCAACCTTTGATTATCTCTGTTTACTGGAGTTGATTGAACATTTCTTTTCCATGTTTACGCAACTAGACACATCAACAGCTTACAAGAGTTGACAAAAATCTGATAAAACATTAGTATTAAGGCGTTGCTGAGGACACAGGAGATTTGTGTTAATATACGAGTCGTAGCATATGCTAATATGTGACACTGGCAAACAGTGCTAATAAAACTTGAGACATCTCAAGCAAAGCGATACTTATTTCATCTGAGACGTGGTTTTTTAACACAGACATAACGAATTTTGACAGTTTGATAAATATTATATTTGGGACCTTTTTTGCGCCTATTTATAAGATATAAACTCTTTCAAGAGTTTCTGCCTTTGTCTCTGCCTCTTGATGTTAGTATGATCTTACCATAGCCCTTAATGACTCCTGTAGTACAAGTAATTATCTTGATAGAGAGGTGAGGTGGGTGAAATAAGAGAATACAATCACCGGTTACAAAATACTTCACCTATGTACACTGGGTGTGACCCTTAATACCCATACAATGGCACTAATTTCGAAAGTAAAGTGTCCCTGTAACTCGACGTCTGTCTGTTTGTGTGTTAGCAAGGCTTATACCCCCTGCATGCAAAGGTGATCTTTTTTGCCCTGTAATCAAGAAGCAAAATGATTGTTTACGTCCACGGAATTTGGAAACAGTTGTACGGGGTCCCGGCAACGGGCCTTTGGCCTCCGCTACAAGGTGTATTACCTTTGTGCCTATATATGTATATATAATATATATATATATATATATATATATATATATATATATATATATACATATATAAAACGCACGTTTCAATACGTCTAATCCCGCTTCAGTGCGCGTCTACGCGTTTGGTATACGCATGGAGGTTGGGGGATTAACACTGTACTTATGCTATCTTTCATCTGATATCATAAAGACATTCATATTCTTAACGATAGTGTCCGGTCAGTGGAACGACTCTGACGTGTTGCGTTAAGAGACTAGGTTTCCACGTCGTATATTTCTACATTTTCAGGGAGACGTAAGCTGGAGGGACTCGCACCACGTGGACGAAGCGTGGGTCAAGTTACGTCTCCTAGATCTAAACGACAACGACCCAGTGTTCAGCGAGGACCACGCCCACCTTACCCTACCGGAGGACACGCCCATTGGCTCCCTCCTCACCACCTTCACCGCCCTCGACCCGGACGGAGTACGTCATGACTTCAACAAACCCGCCATTTCTTCCTCAATCCTGGATATTATCATTTTCATTACTATCACCATCATTATTACCATTATCATAAATGTCAATAACTATAATAATAATGTTAATAATAATGATAAAAATAACAGTAATATCAATAACAATGATAAAAGATAGTAATAGTAATATTAATGAATTTGTAGTAACAGTATGTATGTATGTGTATGTGTGTGTGTGTGTGTGTGTGTGTGTGTATGTGTGTTACTCGAGAATCCTCATAGATGGCCATAGCTAATGTAGAATGATAGTTCTATGCTGTCGCCTTTGATAGCACGTCCGTTCTATGTTTCGGTACTGCTTCGATCTCCGGTGTTGTCCTTACCCAAGAAAAAGAAAAAAAAGTTTATGTTTGTAAGTTCGTCTATGTCTATACATCGTAGCTTCCTCCCCACAAACCTGTCCCCACTTCTATACCTCAACGTTAACCTCTACAATATCCACTTTTCCATGTCATTTAAGCAATGTCTTTTGAATATGTACAGTCAAGATCAGGAGAATTTTTAATGCGCGTGGGTGTTCTGTGAGCAAGCTGATCTGGCAACACTGCTGAGAGTTGCCAGTTGTGTATCTAAGGAGAAATAAACGAAATCTGTTGTACTGAGGTGCATAAAGAGAATATCATTAAATTTGGACACATTTCAACATAGAAATATGTTATTCCTGTTATAGAAGAGCACTTCTGTATCAAGACGTAGATCTGAAATTACGAGTTCTGGAACATAACCCCAACAATAGAGGGTATAATGTCGCAGTAACACGCATGAATGAAGGATGAAATGGGCAGTGGCTACTGTTTTGTCATCACTGCGGTGACTTGTCGAATCAAGCTTAAAGCAGCAAGTTTACAATTCTTTGCCTGGTATATAAGAGGCGTCGGAGTTGAGGGGGAGGAAGGGGGAAGAGAGAGAGAGAAGGTGTAAGGAAGGGAGGAGGAGCCTTCAAGCCTGCTGTTATGACCTTAAAGAGGCCTGATTGTTGGTGTCAAGAGACGTGGAGCCTCACTTGTATATAATGCACAAGAACTGGGTATATTCCAGGCTACAACACACAAGTGGTGGAGAAGATGGCAAGATGATGGTGATCTATGCGATCTTCCAAGGAGTTAGGGTCCCACAAAGACTACACCCGAAAACGACCAAAGGATTATCGAAAAGGCAATAGGTACTCCAATTATGAACGCTGTTGTCATCAGAGAACAACTTACTCTGCAATTATCGCATCATATACAGTCCCACGACGTCTGAATGAAGACAAAATTTAACCACAGGACCCCCGCAGACTTGACTGAGCGGCACAGTCTTGCTCATCAGACATTCGCTCAGAGATACATCCACTAGATATTTGTGCGAGGGTTATCTTTCCTGACGAGAGGACATCTTCCTCAAGCACCCATGATCAACCTCACTGTTATCGAGGGAGTGGCACGCGTTACAAGCGAGAATACTACATCTACTAAAGTGACCAAGTAAAGATTGCAATGTAAACCCCATCGAGAACTAGTCCAGTCGTAGGAACAAGAGCGAGAAAGAACAACACATAACCTCTTCAACACACTAAGAAAGAGTGGGAGCTTCTCAAATAAATGATCAAGCTGTACATAACATGGTGGATTCAGTACCACATCGCTTACGAGAACTTAAGGAAAACGAGGGTGGCTGGACTAGCCACTGATAGTAGTAATTGTGATGACCAGCCTGTCGCTCTTTTGTGTTGTTATTCAATTCATATTTGGATTTGAGGATATCTCGTTTGAACTGTTATATAAAGACAATATTTGTATTGATTTTACATGGTTATCAATAAATGCAATCATATCTAACAAGTGGCTCTTACTTTGGGAAGAGCAAGCCATTTATTAAGGTGGTGGTGGTTGAACGGGAGTAATAAGGCAGCGACACGAGTCAAATAAGAAACAAGAGAATCTGAGTGATCTCGTTGTCATAGTCCCATGTCAACATCTTGCCACAGTAATCAACAGTCAAGTGAAAAATAAAACGGAAATTAAGAAGAATCAGAACGGGAAAGTAGGCGTGTGTGTGTGTGTGTGTGTGTGTGTGTCTGGGAGTCGGGCCTATGGGAGCGATTACAGTATGAAGGAACTTCTGACCAGCAATGTGACATTTGACGTTAACACCAGTACTAAGGCACAAAAATGACATTATGCTACTTTTTTCTACTCTGAGAAATGCTGCCATAGAAATGTTACTACTGAAGATCACTGAAGATGTCTATTGCAGCAATGAACAAGAACAGCACACATCCAGGAACAATATAAGACATCTTGATCTTGACCGTACATAGCCATTTACCTCTGCAACTGACCCAGTATGATCCTAAACTACTGTAAACTGGGATATCCCACGGATTGCAGCGTAGTATAGAGCTGTAGGTTAACTGTGAAGCCCATCATGGTCGGGTTATGTGTGCACCCAGTGACACTCCACCTCATCATCTCTCATCATTTACGTGGATAGTGAAGCACGTCACCACAGTCATCATCATCATCATCATCATCATCACCTCAAGCACAATCATCTGTTCACATTCACCTCATTGTGAGGAAAGTGGGACGAATTGTACCTCTCATCATCACCATGGAAGTGCCTCGAACTACCATCATATAACCATCACTACCATTAACCATCATCACTAACCACCTGAAGCCACTAACCGCCCTCCACAGGGCGGGGAGGGCAGTGTGCGGTACAGCATTGCTGGGGCTGGCGACCCCGGAGGGCGGCGTAGGCAACAGTTCGAGGTGGAGGGCGGGTCAGGGGCGGTGAGGCTAGTTGGCGGCCTGGACCGAGAGGCGGCGGCCGCCCACACTGTGCTGGTGTGGGCGGTGGACGATGGTCTGCCGCCCAGGACAGCCACTGCCACCCTCACGGTGAGTACTTTACAGTAACGTAGGCTAATGTATAATACAATATCCTATTTAAGACTAATGTATAATACAATACTCTGAGGGGAGTGTATAATATAGCAATTAGTGTGATGGTCCATTCTGTGGCTGACATGAATATGTATGAAGGGTTATTTGTGCCTTGTGTGTGCTACGAGTGATAAATGATAATGTAGAATGATGTAAAATACATTACCCATTTTGAAGGAAAAGTATTATACAGTTCTCACTTTTGTGGCTGACGTGAAGATGGACGATTGGTTCTCAGACCCCAAGGTTCGAGTCCTGTTTCTTTTACCAAGAGTACTAACGATTAATGAAGACTAATGTATAATTCAATACACATCCTGTGGCTGATATGAATATGCATCAGCTCGTCCGGGTTTCCAGGATTCGAACCCTGAATGTCTGACATTCGTCTTGTAACGTCTTTCCATTACATCGTGTTGGCCGCAAGTAGCCAGTATCACTCTCTGTGCAGGTGTTCCATCAAGAGAGCTGTAGTGAGGGTAGACCACCGCACCACAGACTTACAAGGACATTCCTAAAAAAAATCATTAATCCAAGTTGTCGTTTTACATAAACCTGAAGAGTTCATATGACCAGTAATGACCCGGAGTCATCCAACATGTGTTCCGGCGAGCTTAACTGACACAGGTGACCCTACTTGACACAGGTGACCTCACTCAACACAAGTACCCTCCCTCCCTTGACCCAGCTGACCCCTCTTGCCACGGGTAACCCCACGTTACACAGGTGAGCCCATCTGACACAATTGACCCCCACTTGACATAACTGACCCCATTTGTCAGAGGTAACCCTACGTGACATGTCTTGCCCCACCTGACACAGGTAACCCCACCTGCACACGTGAACCCACTTGACACAAGTAACCCCAAAGGTCATGTACCCACCTGACCCAAGTCTCTCCTCACTTGACACCGATGCCTCTCCCCCTCTCACCCTCCAGGTGAACGTGACAGACGTGAACGACAACCCGCCGTTCCTGGCGTGGCCGCGGGAGGCGCGGGTGGTGGAGGAAGGGCAGGCGCGGGAGGAGGTGGCGCGGGTAAGGCTGGGGGACCCTGATGACTGGCGCAGGGGGCACGGACCCCCCTTTACCCTGGCCCTGGACCCCAGGGCTCCCCCTCACGTGGCCAACAGCATCACCGTCATACATGACAAGAGTGAGTCCCAGTTGTCATGGCTGTCACGCATGACAGAGAGTACCCAATGGCAGCCCATGGCTATTTACCTTCCCTATGTTTGTTAATTTAGACATTAATCGACTTAACAAATAAATCAAAAACAAAAAAAAACGTTGCAATCACAGTGATTCCTACATTTTTTATTCTGTTGTTTGGAAAGATAATTCATACCGTTCACCTGAGAGTTGCCAACGAGTGTGGGGGAAGTTGGTTCACCTCAGAAAGATGAATTTATTGATCGAACTTCTTGACCACCGATATGTTGGAATCTCCATGATTGCAGCAGCACTTCTTCTTTGAGATAAATCAATTGATTCATTGAAAAAAGAAAATAACAGTGAGAAAAGATACAAACGCGGGACGGAGTGCTTCGAAAAACGAGGAAAAAGTGGAACTGAAAACATTCTATTTGATCACCCATATCAAATTCTTAATTGGGGAGTAGAGGGAAGGGGAAATATTCCTCGTCCGAGGGGTTGTTATCTGCCGGAGGGAGCCTCCTCGCCCTCCCAGGAGGGTTTCCGACCCTCTACGTACATTACATAGAAAATATGAAAATATCAAATACCTTTAGTCGACAACACTTTCAAAGATGGCCGCTCCCGCCACTGAATCTCATTCGATCTTCAATGTTCGTGGTCGAGTTGCACGTTCCCTTTGTCACATTAACTTCCGCAAGCAACACCGATGACAGTCACTGACGATCGCCCGATGGATCGACGTTGTTGGTGTCGCAGGTTGAACACTGATTACCGATGGTTACGTGACAGACCCAAGTACGAGAGGTTCGCTCGTCTCTCACGCCTGACTGAGCATGCGCAAATGATGGCTCCTGGTATATTTTCTTCTTTATAAAATCAGAATTTCGGTTCAAAATTTAACGAAAACTAAAAACAATAGTTATAGGGCTACTGGAAATCATGAGTGAATGAGAAGCATAATGAAAACATGGTAAACAGAGACTTCAACACTATACATAAAAGCATTGATGTCTAGTTTGGGGGGATACGAGCCCGAACATTACGGGAACAAAGACGCAGACGACAATTGTCCTCGCTGGACTTTCCAATGAATTTCAAGAATTCGCTTGCCATATCAGAACGAACATGAAAAGTAAACACTTCATGATAGTAACAGCCTTTAGTCTAGAAGACAATTTCGTGAATCCACACAACATAACACAAGGAAAGTTAAGAATTACGTACACTCGACCACAGGAGTGAGCATGTATTCAGTATGATTTTCAGCTGAGCTGGCAACGCTGTATGGAGGAGGAGTAAAGGCGTCTGAAAAATAGTGAGTGACATAAACTGTTAAGTATTGTTAGGTGCAATAATGGTGGTTACCAGAAATATTAATAAGGTAAGCAATACTGAATTCTATCCGATCAGAGGCAATTACAGACTTGTGAGGACAGCGATATCTCTGGTCAGAGAGGGTTGGGTGAACACAGGGTAAGGGGTGTCAGGGAGACTTGGAGGGATAGTAGAGGAAGAGTATGAGTGTTTAGAGGTCACAAGACAAGTGACTATTTGCCCCGTAAATGTTGTATATTACTATTTGACACAGTTGTTGTCTTTAAATATATGGTGTACGGAATCCTGCATGTTGGACTCTCATAGAAGACGCTTGATAACGAAGTGTATTCTAACGTAATCATCAAGCGATGATTGACAGTTGTTTTACAACGATAGCAGCTTTTTAGCAACACTATATTACGTACAACGGTAGCAGCTTTTTAGCAACACTATATTACGTTCAGTAACATTCATGGGTGTTTTTCAGTATGTCCGACCGTTATTAGTTGAATAAACAGACCACCAGACTTACCTGAAAGACCAATCGGACTGTTTCATTGGTGACCATCTATCTAATAGTTCAAATCGGTGCTCACAAATTCCTGTGGCCGAGTGAAAATATATTCTAAAGGATATGTATGAATTACGTGTCTTTACCCTAAACTGCACTGAAAAACAGAATATATAATCCATGAGAAATTTACGTCACTCGGCACAGATCATCAATGCATCAACGGATCAGTAGATCAGTTCTGTGCATCGCTAAATCATTCTTTATTCATTTCAGCCCCTCTTCCTCTCATTGATGATATGTCCCGTCACAACATTAGTCCATCAGTGAATCACATGCATCAGCATGCCAACCCATCAGTGCATGAACTTATACATCAACTCAGCGGTGCATCAGCTCATTCACCAGCAATCAAACCATCCATGAATCCATAAATTGTTTAGTGCTGAATATTGTCTCCCTTCGTTCTCTTGATTTCAAGACACTATTACCATTCTTCCCACGACCCCTTTGACCAGTCATTCTTTACTTTAGATTCACCACTTTGCCCCTAACTCGTCCCTTTAGGCAAAGTCTCGTTAACAACAGACATGACTTGTGCATACCATTATTATCTAGAAATTAAATCGCGCTGATGCACCAGTGATGATAATTAGCATAAAAGTTATATCTTTTAATCAAATTAGATAAAAAGATAATTACTTTGTTTCGGATACTTTTCAGTTCTTGATTAAAGCTCAGGACCGTTATATATATATATATATATATATATATATATATATATATATATATATATATATATATATATGTATACAATGGAGTTAAAGGAATATATCAAAGATGTCTAGATTTCCTTTAATCGTCTTCAACAACTCTGTTGAAAATCCTTTCTATATCATTTTAGACTTTATGCCCCTGTTTTAAAAGCCAGATTATTATTTTCGAGTAATTTAGGACCTTTTTCAGTGGCGTGGGTTTACGACATAGCATGAGGTGCCAGAGGCAACTTTTCTATTGGTTATATGTCGTGATTGTTTTTCTTTTTTTTTTAGAAATCTCATTTTAGTGCTGTGTCCTGTGACCAAACGACTGAGAATAACAGATTTCTTGATATGCGTGTGTGTGCGTGTTTGTTTGCGTATGCCAGGAGGGGACGGTGGGCGTGGTGTGGGCGTGGTCTGGACAAGGACCGCCCTGGACCGGGAGGAGCACCACGCCCTTCTGGTGCCTCTTGTTGTCGCCGACGCTGGACGACCGCCTCTCTCCACGACAGTAACCCTCACCCTCCATGTGGACGACATCAACGACAACCCCATGGAACCCGCCTCCAAGGTCGTCACTGTCCATACCCTCCAGGTCAGGCACTGCCCTCCAGGTCAGATACCCTCCAGGTCAAGTACCCTCCAGGTCAGGTACACTTCAGGTCCAATACCCTCCAGGTTAGGCATTCTTCCCCTGCCCTCCAGGTTAGGCTCATGTTCAGGTCATCTAGGTCAGGGACGGATGATCTCCAGGTCACACCCTCCAGGTAAGACACTTCCTAACCCTCCAGGCCAGGCCATGTCCACACTTTCCAGGTCAGGCAATCCAGGTAAGCCACAGGTCCATACCTTCCAGGTCAGGCACTGTACCCAACTCTCCAGGTAAGCCCAGGTCCTCCAGGTCAGTCATCAGTAAGGTTAAGGACGGCAACAAACATTAAATACACATCCAACATGGCGTCCACTGACATTGCGGAAGTTCGTCACTTAGCGAACCCTCGTATCACTCATCAGCTGTTATAATGTAAACAAACTTAAGGATGATTTAAAGGAAAGATTAAAGTCTCGTTCTGGTAGACTTAAAAAGGAACAATTACCAAACACGACTTTTAAGATTGATATTTGCAGTCTGAAAATAGCAATGCAAATATGATAACAAGTCAGTCATTTATTAACATCAGTTATATATTCCTAAAATGAGTTGCTAGATATCGCAAGTTATGAATTTATGCAAGCTCTCAGTCCCGTCCTTCAATTTCAAATCCCTAGTCCAAAACCTTCATTAAAATTCAGTTTTACGAAAAAAAATCAAGTCATTTGCCTGAATATCCAATATCGAAGTTCTTTTTCCCAGCTCTTTTTATCAGGTATCATTACCAGGTACTAAAGGATAGCATGGGTTAATACGCATTGTTAATCTATCTAACTCGGTGCATGAAAAAAAAAAATTATTTCGTTTACGATGCTTAACAAAATGGATCATGATTAAAAAATGAATGAGGTTTATTCATTTCATAAAGTCAAGTCATCGAATTAGGGAAATTAATCAAGGATCCTTAATTACACCAATATCGTTCCGGGTTCACTGATTCGCTGTCTCGAGCATTCACTTCTGAAAATGGAACGTTGCGAACCGTCATAAACGAAAATATTCATATTACCCTTGCTTCATGTTGCTCAAGTTTACACACTGATTCTGACGTATCCTACATAGATCGTCATACATGGATCATCATGCGCAAATCATCATACGTGGATCATCATACATGGATCGTCATACATGGATCATCATACGTAAATCATCATACATGGATCATCATACATAGATCATATATAGATCATCATACATGGATCATCATACATGGATCATCATACATTCGCTTGCTTATGATCCATTCCTGACGGTTTTTTCTCATACTTTTTCTTTGGATATGAAGCACTGTGGAAAGATTTCCTCTCTCTCTCTCTCTCTCTCTCTCTCTCTCTCTCTCTCTCTCTCTCTCTCTCTCTCTCTCTCTCTCTCTCACCTCTCTCTGCTGCAGGAGCTGGGAACAGCGGTGGGACAAGTGCCCCTGGGGAGGGTGTACGTCAAGGATCCGGACGATTGGGACACTGACTCCAAGACCTTTGCCTGGAGGAGCCAGCAGCCCTCCTTCTTCCTGAACCACTCCACTGGTGACCTGACGATGGCTCCCTCCACTCCTGACGGCCGGTAGGTGAAGGTTCACTTCACTAGTGACGTGACAGTGTTCCCTCCACTCCTGATAGTCGATAGGTGAAGGTTGCCTTCACATGTGATGGCTGGTAGGTGAGGGCTCCCTCTACTATAATCAGACTTGATATAGACCAGGTAAAAACCAAATCTTCCGTGGCCAGGTACGAGCTGGGGTTCAAGGTGACCGACGCTTCACAAGGCCAGTATGACGTCGAGGCAAACGTGACGGTCATGGTCAAGTGTCTGGCACTCCGTGAAGTCATGGATGCCACGCCCCTGACGCTGGAGGCCGATAGCTTCAGGGTCGTGCAGCAGGAACAACAGGAAGAACAGCTGATGGAGCAGGAGGTTAGGATACTCGGATGTTGAGAGGGTTTTGATGTAAGATTGATTGATAAAGGAAAGAAGAGGGTCGAAATTAGACGAAACAAATGACTGAATATGGAAAGTAAAATAATGAAAAAGAGGAAACAGAGAGAGAGAGAGAGAGAGACAGACAGACAGACAGACAGACAGAGGAGGTATGAAAATACAAAAAGTAAAGGATAGAAAGAGGGAAGAAGACGATAAAGTAGGTGGGAGGCATGGAGAAAAAAGAGAATAAAGATAAATGCACATGAAGGGAAAGGGTGTAAGAAGTAGTGCTTGTGGAGGAATAAGATATAGAGGGAGAATCTGTACATGCAACAGCAGACCAGAGAGAATGCAGAACAAATGGAAAAGAGTTGAACTATAAAGATAACAAGTGTGATAGATACATGGAGGATATGAGTTATCATAGAACTGTCATACCGTCCATATGACTACCATCATCTACTGCGATTTGGCTCCTATCGTATAATCCAGTGTTACTCCTGAACATAGAAGGTAATGAATAGGAGGATTATAATGTCAACCAACAGTGCCTTGTACATGGGTCCTTCCTTCATCCTGAACGCTCTGGGGGTCTTCAAAGTAGCGATGGTCGTGGGTTTTGTGTAAGCAATACCACTAGATTTATGAATATTTTGAATATCCAGACTCAAAACAGTGAAAAGAAACCTATTGAAAACTGCTAAATTCAGAAAACAGAGCCGCCAGGCAAGCGAGTAGCTGAGGTAAGAGAAAAAAAGGTGATTTAGTGGTTTGGAGGGGGGGGGGGTTGCAAAGGCGTTCATCTTTCCAAAGTATCTTCTGTGTATCACAAAATGTTGTTTGGTGGACTGGGGTCAGGGATTCCATCTTTCTAAGCTCCCTCTGGTGTCTCACACCATTTATCGTCACACACACACAGAGAGGAACATCAATACTCTCCAAGCTAGTGGCAGCGGTGAGGACGTGGACGGGAGTACACAGTGAAGGGGTGAGGGCGGTGTCTGTCCAGCCTCTAGAAGATGGGGACTCTGTCTCACAGTCCTCACCTGCGTCTCGTGTCTGGCTCTCGTCGGCTGGGATAGCTAACTTCGACCATCTGTTGCTCTACCGGAAACATGAGGCAAGCTTCACGATAGGCTGTAGACAATCAGCTTTTTTTTATTTCTCAAATAAGCTGCAGAAGGACATTTTCATCACTTTAGTGGCGTATTGGAAGCTCTTGAAGATTTCAATCATATCCCCAATTTATGTAAATCTAAGTTCAAAATATAATTCTAACATTTCCAAAATGATTTCAGATGGTAACATAATTTTATTTGATAACATTTTATTGTACGAATAATTGCATTATTTTACTTTCGCCAATATAAAAACGCAATTTTTCCCTTACTACAAATGATAATTGTAAATCGTTTGCCCAAACAGCTAAGCCAAGCGATAGGTGTTGACATACGAGAGGTGGGCGTGGTCAAGTGTGAGGAAACTGCTCATGAGTCCGCCCAAGGGTGGGGTCGGTGTGTGGCCGGTTGTTGGGTTGGTGTGGGTGAGAGTCTGGCACTGGTCGATGCCAACACATCAGCCTTGGTCGGCCCCACAGTCAAGCTGGGCAGCCGCTGTGGTTGTGCTGGTAGTATTGCCTACCGTGACCACACCACCTGTACCCCACACACATGTCTCAACGGTGGCAGGTGTGTGCCGACACCCACCGGCATCAGGTGAGATGGATTACTAGTAAAACTTACCAGTAAAGTTTAAGATGGTAAGATACCTTGACCATTAGAAAATTGCTTAACTGGTCGTAAGCAAACAATAGTGACGACTAGTCAAACCTCAGAATAGTTAGACGTAACAAGTGGTGTGCTACAGGGACCAGTCTTGAGACCAGTTGTCCAATGATGGATAGGATTATGTCAACATCTGTATCCCAGCGACAGGTGTATACACATACATATGTATTAGTCTCCTCACAACACCTACTAAAAGGTCATCTTCATTACAGGTGTAAGATCGTCTCTTCAACACAGGTGTCCCTAACACTTGCTATAAGGTCATTTCTTCTACAGATGCATCTGTCCTTACGGAACTTGGGGGTCTCGCTGTAAGGTCGTCGCCAGGCAGTTCGAGGGTGGCGTGGGCGGGCAGGTGGGCGTGGCTGGTGAGGATGGAGGTGGGACGGCGGCCTCTCCAGTGGGCGGGTGGGCTTGGGTGCCCCCCATCCCGCCTTGTGACGAGGCTCAGGTCAGCCTGGAGGTGCTGACACGGTCGGGGACAGCGACCCTACTCTACTCAGGACCGGAGCTTCAGGGTCTGGAGTCCGCTGTCAGAGATCTGCTGCTGCTGGAGCTACGTCAAGGACGGCCTTACCTCCTGCTGGACCTTGGGGCCGGCCCTGTCACCCTGGCCCTGAACGCCTCTTACTCCCTGGCCGACGACATGTGGCACAGAATCGACCTCATCTGGAGGGACGAGGTGAGTTGCACGTCACCTTCATCATGCTCTTCGTCTCATAACAACCTCATTAATTCACTGTCCCTCAGTGGCACATCCCCGTTCTCTTCCCCCATAACTATCTTATCAATACATTGTCCCTAACTGGCTTCCTCGTTCTCACCCTTCATAACAGTATCATCAAATTGTCCCTTATTGGCTTCACTAGATTTTCTCCCTCATAAAAACCTCATTATCTCACTCGCTGAAGTATAACGAGACATTTCATAAATAAAAACTTGCTCTGTATTGATACAATCATCAATCATTTAAAAAGAAAAAGAATATATGAATGAACAACTTATGGCAACATTTGGACTAAATTTGGCGCCTCAGCTCAATGCCTGACGGACTACAGTGATAAACCTGATGTCCTTTTTCATCTTTATTTTATCATGAATCGTTCAGAGTTGCTATCTGTCCATCGTTTCGTGAAATAGGTATTTCAATTTCAATTCCGATGAGATGTAAAGAAAAACTGATGAAATATAAGGATTGTACTTTTCAAAATATCAAGGAAAAAATTTTACACATGAGATTAAGTAACTAAGTTTGTCTGTATGAATGAGTTTAGATACTGATATCTAATCACTCGTGTTCAGTGGCATATTTTGAAATGATTAGGTACCCGTGATGAAATTCTAATATTTCTTTTTTCAAATAAACTCTATACGTGATGACTTGCCTTCAGAAGAAACAGGCAGTATCATGGAATACAGTAGGAGTATTTGCGAGGGAGCACTAGGGTGGTTTGAGATGGTAGAAGGATAGTGTTGGAGTGTGTGTATTGAAGGAGTGTGTTGGAGCGATGTGTCGAGATGATAAACGGGTAGTGTTGAAGTGGGTGTGTTGGAGAGAGAGAGAGAGAGAGAGAGAGAGAGAGAGAGAGAGAGAGAGAGAGAGAGAGAGAGAGAGAGAGAGTTGTTAAATATACGCTCCTTTGTATGTTGTTGTGCACCTGTAGTACGAATATGATGTCTTTTAAATGTTCTGTACAATCCATTGACTTTATGGTGCAGTGTAAAGGACGCTTTAGTGGCGGAGTTCATTTTCCCGTACTAATTTTTAAACGGTGCAGCTTTATCAATAATACTTATATGTTAGAATCTATATCTTTTAATGATGGCTTCACCATCGGGAATAAATGGAACTTGAATAGCTGAGATGTGATGAATAACAAAACTGCCGCACAGCATCTGGAAAAAAAAGAGGGAAGGTTCATATTACATTTGTTGTTATGTTTTGTTCTCGCCCTCAACATCCTGCACCACCCAGCTGGTTGAGATGATCGTGGACCTGTGTACGGGCGGCAGCATCGACGGGCCGTCCACACCGCCCACAACCACCCACGTCCACGCCACCCTACCGGACGCCTCCACTTGTCGAGTCTCCGCCAACGTCGGCCGCGTCCTGAAGATGGGCGGACCGCTTCAGGTGGGCGGGATGGCCACTTGGAGCTCCGCCCGCCCTTCCCATGAGCGGCCAGCGTCGTCAAGCCCACCGAGCCTTCGTGGGTGCATCCGAAACCTCAGGGTGAACGGCCAGGTGAGAGAGAGAGAGAGAGAGAGAGAGAGAGAGAGAGAGAGAGAGAGAGAGAGAGAGAGAGAGAGAGAGAGAGAGAGAGAGAGAGAGAGAGAAGTCTTTCCTGAGATGTTCCAGGAAAATGCTGTTTCCCCGAGCGCCTCTAACACAAATTGATAGTCTTAGCAGACGTGAACCATAATTGGGCCTCAGACAGAGGCAGGCTGCCGTCGGAAAGACAAGAGAGCTATTGTGTGTGTCGGGTCTAGACACGCAAGTTCCCTTGCAACAGGCAACAGGTGGGGGAGGGGGGGGGTCCATGAGGCGTCCACTGACGTGTACCCATGAACGGCACTTAACTGATCTGTGGCCTGGAAATCAAAGACTCCAGAGAGTTAAGATGGTAAAACTGACCTTGACTGGAAGCTCCAAGGAGACCCTATCTGACCACCTATCTGTAAGTCGATCTCATTCATGTGAAAAAACCATTAGAACTATTTTTCTATCAGATATGGATGTGGAAAAGCCTTTCAGCTTAGGTGCCGTAATTTGTGAGATATATGAGCTGTGTCTGTTGCTATCATGTTTCTTTTTCATGAGTTTTTCGTCTAGTGTTTTACTGTATGATATGTATGATTTGTTTGTTGCACTAAGCTGGTACTATATCTAGATCGAGTCGTACTTGTGTGGTTTGTCGACCCTTCAGCAACACGGTAAGACCCTTAAGGACGATAGCTTAGCCTTCATACCAAGGCGTGTTGCTTAGGGGTCGTACCGTCGTACTCAAGGGTCGTATTGCTGTTGCTGAGAAACATTTATCACCATAATCAAAGTAATTATGGTTCTATATGCTCTGGTCTAGCATGTAAACCGCCCCTCTCCTTCCAGCTAATGGATCTTGGTCTGAATATCCTCAGTCAGGGCAGTTCCCCGGGGTGTCCTGCCTCCGACTGCCTGGCCAATGGCCTAAACTGCGGCGTCCATGGCAGGTCAGTAGAGGTCAAAGGTCATGTCATCAGGATCCATAAAGGATGGGCGATGCTCTGTTAGAAATACATAGAAATCACGTCTACATGTACGTTCATTGTAGAGAAAACTTTTTTACATGATTCATACAAATCAAATATTTCTATAACTCTTAATACAAATCGACATACGAGTCACAAATCTATATAATGAATGAATCATGAATTGTTTCAATTTATGTCAAAGAAAATGGATCATTCATATATATATCAGAAATATATCTATTTTCCTCTCATATGAATTGTGATTTACAGGTGCCAAGGGTCATCAAGTATTAATATCACTGCCCCTTCAACACTAGGCTCTATTACTGCTTCTCCAACACTACCCTGTACTACTGCTGCCCCCTACCCTCCCCAACATGTCTCTCTACTCTTCCCCCTCCAACAATACCCTCCACTACTTTACCTCCAACATTATGGCATCCACTACCCCCACTTCAACTATACCCTCCCCTGCCACCCCTACTACGATATCCTCCACTCTCGTCCCTCCAACTATACCCTCCAATCTCCTGCAGGTGCCAGGGGTCACCAGGCGGGCTACGGTGTGAGTGCCAGCCTGGGTGGGGGGGTGGCCAGTGTGCCACACCCACAACACCCACAAACTTCCTCCTCAACAGTTACGTCAAGTTGGCTCTCTCCTTCACCCCCCTGGCTTACACCACCTCCCTCACCCTCAGGTAGGTCTTCTAGCGTTCCTCCTGCTATGCTGGTGGCTGCTCTTGCCGCTGTTCAGCGCGAGAAAGTGAGCGAGTAGCGCAAATGGGATGAAAGGAAAATTGAATTGAAGTATGTCAAGTGGTGTTGTTGGCGTAAGAGTGACTAGGATTGCAGATGGTAGATATACCTCGTCATAGACAATCAGATCTCTTACGCCCTTTCCATATACTCCCCACCACTGGCCTGACTACCTCTCTCACCGTCCTATAAACTCCCCGAGGCAGCATCTCTCCCAACCCCAAAAGCTCTTCAGCTCTGGCCTAACTCTCATTATCATCCCGGCAGGTTCCGCACCAGGAGGGGGCGAGGGCAGTTGGTCCTGGTGTCCTCCCAACATGGACGGGACAGCTGGTCCCTGCAGCTGGTGGAGGGCCACCTGTGTGCCATTCTTCACCTCCACTCTCGATCTCATGACTCTATCTGCCTTCCCAGTGCCACCCTGACCGACGGCAGGTGGCACTCTTTATCTGCAACGAGGTATGGTGGTACTTTTGCTATTGGCACTTATAGTTCCTTCATATGGCACTTCCTTGCACTATACAAGTTGCCGTTTGGCAATGTTTCCATTTTTGGCACTTGCTATTAATGGTACTTTTTGTCTCCTACAATAAAGTTGCACTCCAAAGACACGCAAGTTCAACTCTGTTGAAATCTCTCATAACATTGTGAGCTCGTATCATTGTGAGTATCCCTCATAAAATTGTAAGAAGCTCTTAAAAAATTGTGAATAGCCATCATGACATTGTCAGAAGCCCTCAGAATACTGTAAGTATCTCTCATAACATTGTGAGAAGGCTTCATAACATGGCATCATAATTCTCGACGTGAGAAACCGAGTGAGTATTTCCTCATTATTCTCTTAACATATTTTCTGTTTCACCCTGTTTTGCCTGTGTTTCGCTTCTGTTCGTCTTCATTGTCATTTTCTATTTCAAGTTACATACGTTTGCTATGGCTTGAAAAATCAGTCTCTGTTCTCCAAAAGTATATTGTCATGGACAGATTTTCTCACTAAAGAAAATCTTTACCCTTTTTCCATTCCGTTGATCTTACATGCGTAATGAAACATTAATTACCGTGCATAAAATTTTGCCACCTGGATTTTTTATGCAAAACTTAATTGTATGTGATTAGGTAAATTTTGGGCTAATGTACATACAAACTTTTGTAAAAGATTTTCGAGTGGCAATTAATTCAGATGCTGTTCGTTAAGCACGGGATAAAAATATATATTGAAACATTTTTCCCCAGGATTGTATTTTGACCTCGACAGTTTTAAATTTGCTTTAAAAAAGTTTTCCTTTGTTTACATCACGGGATGTTTACGCTAAGCCGAGTTGCTGGTTAGGAGTTTAGATGTCACAATGACTAATTAATGTCACAGTGATTTTGATTAATGGAACTGTTCACTTTGGCAACTCTTTAAACAAACTATAGTTAATCGTTATTACAATAACAATATCATATTGTGCATTTACAAATACAATAGTAATTGCTGTTTAATGAAATATTACTAATGATGATGAGGTGTATTGAGTTAATTGCAGCTAAAGGCTTAAAAATATGTAGAGAAATACATACGACAAACACAGCGGCTATAAAGAAGCGCAGGTAGTTATGCAAAGTGTATACATATAACTGAGAGGGGGTAAATATGTAAACTGATTACTGTGATGTTAATTACGTGTGTGATTATGTGATTAGTATTTGTATTTTAAAGGGGGAGAGTTTTACACTTGTGTTATCCCGTCTCTTAACCTTGAATATATGTACCCATATGTATACACTTACATACAGACCCTAGCCTATGTCAGTTACATACGTCTGTGTGTGCATAAGTCTGTGTATGTGTGTGTGTGTGTGTGTGTGTGTGTGTGTGTGTGTGTGTGTGTGACAATACTAAAGAGAAATTCAGTACCATGGTTCGAACCTAGGTTCGGGTCGGCTTTCTTCCTGACGGTGGACGACGGAGAAGGCGACCTTTACAACGCCTCGCTGGCACTGGAGGAGAGTCATCAGCTTCTGAAGGTGGACAAACAGGAGGGCGTCCATGTGGGCGGGAAGCCTGAGTTCCTGGAGGTGGGCGTCATTAAGATCCATCACGATTACTTCCACGGTGAGCTGGAGACACGGGCGTTGGGGAGGAGGTTGGCTGATACCGTAACTGTATAAGAGAGATAGAGATAGAGATAGAGAGAGAGAGAGAGAGAGAGAGAGAGAGAGAGAGAGAGAGAGAGAGAGAGAGAGAGAGTAACATGATATGAACCTCTCTTGCGCCTCCTTCAGGATGCTTAGGTAAATCTTGAAAACTTATTGTTAGAGATATAAAACCAAGAGAGAGAGAGAGAGAGAGAGAGAGAGAGAGAGAGAGAGAGAGAGAGAGAGTAACATGATATGAACCTCTCTTGCGCCTCCTTCAGGATGCTTAGGTAAATCTTGAAAACTTATTGTTAGAGATATAAAACCAAGAGAGAGAGAGAGAGAGAGAGAGAGAGAGAGAGAGAGAGAGAGAGAGAGAGAGAGAGAGAGACCAGTATGTAATCATCCCATCCTTCGTCTCCCCCAAGGATGTATAGATGACCTTCGGATCTCTGGACGGAGTGTACCGTTGCCCCCGACCGTCAACAGCACGGTCTGGGGCCAGGCCAGCGTGTTCCAGGGCGTGGAGTCTGGATGCGGTGCCCCCCCAGCCTGTGCCAACGTCTCCTGCAGAACGCCCCTGACTTGCCTCGACACTTGGAAATCCTACCAATGCGGGTTGGTATCTTACCATCCCATAGGATAGTACCCTGGATGCCTTCTCTAGTATACTTTCGAAACTCTATACCCATACCTGTTTCTCAACCTACTACAGATCTGTCTTCTGCGGGAATTATTTGCTTACGTCTTGAGCTATACAGAATTTTTTTTCAAAATAATCACTCAAAGTTAGGTAGAAAATCGTGAGCAAGTAACACACACACACACACACCCTACTATACATATCTAGTCCTTCGCAACACATAACTCTCTTTCTCTAACTTCACACCCATTTATGCAAATTAGATTCTGACAGTTACGCATCTTTTGGTGGAATTAGCTTTCCAGAGCTAAAGTTGTTTACCCCATTGCCACAGGTTGGCGAGGAACGATTGCATTCATAAAAGGGTCATCCATCTTTTATTTCATGTTTGCAGCTGAAGAGCCAGTGCACCTAAAAGTCATAATGTTGTGAATATCATAAGACAAACACCTCTCATACTCACAGCCAGAATATCTCCTTAATTCATCAAATCTTTTATGTATTTACAGCACACGTCTGGTGCTTAGTGCCGCTAAGCTAGCTGTGAATTCTAGCTAAAGCCTTTGTGTCTTGAGGTATGAGCGTAAGTTTACCTGTCGTTGTTGTTTGTGTTCAGATGTGGTGAGGGTCGAGTGGCGAGCAGCACCGGGTCGACCTGTGAAGACCAGGACGAGTGTGTGTGGCGACCCTGTCTCAATGGAGGCACTTGCTTCAACTCCCAACCAGGCGAGTCTCTTCCACCTTACTATGCTGGCCCGCTCCAGGCCACCCTACTCACCCTGGCACGCTTATGGTCGCTCACTTCTGCTGGCTTGTTCCGGGCAATCCACACAGGTACCACTTCTGTTGACCTGCGTTCCCCTGAGGGATATATCCTACTGCTGACCCGTGGTATCCTTTGGAGCCTACGAAATATCCAAAGCAAATCTATTCGTGAGGAAATCTCTAACTATTCTGTATTTCAAGCTAATGCGTTCAAAAGGAGAGGTCAATTATACGCACAAAATATCTAACATAATAACTGCCTGTTTGTTCTTGACCAATGGGTGAACAGATATACTGTACGAGAGAGAAATATTATAACTTGAAGGGTTTCGGTAGTCAGTGGTACCGACCAACCTTGTTCTAAGTTTTCTGAGAAAAGGCTACAGCCGTTTTCTATGTTAGGTAACGATTTTCATAGTTCTTTACGAATTTCGTAATATGGCGAGTAAGGTTATGGATTTTTCAACATTATTCTGTGACGAAATTCACTATCTGCCATAACGGATTATGAATTTCGATATCCTGTGACAGGTTACGAGTGTGTGTGTCCAGCTGGGTTCAGTGGACAGCACTGTCATCTACCAGACGTCGGGGAGACTTCGCTAAAGTTGCCACTCGGTGTATTGGTAACAATCGTCGTGTGGTGTACTGTCTTACTCCGTGAGTACATACTATTTCTAAGAGTCTATTATCTTAGTTATTCTTACTTCTTCTATCCAATAAGTACTTCTGAAAGCTATAGATACAATTCTCTGATACTTCTATCCAATCATTACCTCTGAGAGTTCAGTGGAATGTTATAGTTAGCTGTATAGTACTTCTGTTTTATAACTCTCTCTGAAAGTTCATTAACCATATAGCTACAGGTCTATAGTACTTCAGAAAGCTCATTACTCTAACAGATATAGCTGTATAGTTCTTGTATCCAATAAGAACCTACGAAAGGTCAGTTTTTCTCTTTTTATGACTAGTTCTATGATGCTTCTGTCTAGTGGCTAAATAGAGGAAAGATAAGTGGTTCCTGAAATACAAGTTGAAAGACAGTAGATACTGAAGCCACATATCATACATTAGTAGTATACACAGTCAGCTATTACAAAAGAATCCATTAATTCAAAAATAAGACATATCTAATTAGCTAAAAGTTAGGGAAAGTTAGGGAACCAATGGAAGGGACAAATAATTATTTCTTCCCTTCCCTTACAGTACTGTTGTGCGCCTTCTTGCTGCACCAGCACCACCGTCGCTCCACCCTACGCAGAGGTGGCGGCGCCCCAGGAAAGGACAGCAGCGCCCCCTCTAAGGAAACAGTGTCGTCGGCGGGGGCCTGCGGCCGAACGCCTAACCTGCTGGAGCTACAGCTCTTGAAGCCGCCAGGAGCAAACGGGACTCAACCGTCGTGGACGAAGAATCCCAACATTGCAGGTAAGTGACCTCCCATTCCTCCTCCTCCAAGTAGGAAAGCCTCCCTGGGTACCGGCAGGTACGTACTGTTACATCTGTTGTCGCTTGAGCCAACACCACTTTTGGTGTCACCATCTTCCATTTCTTCAGATGCAGCCCTGATAATCTTTTACGTTGTTTACCCTTTATGATTTACCCTTATGTGTGCTGACAAGTTACTCGGTATGATGCAGGTGTCTGAAGTCCTCTCTCAGATGTTTTGAGACAATATTAACGTTATATGACTATTGTAACTCCATGTCAACGAAGGAATAGAATTAGCTGTAATCAATCTTAATTTTGGCATGGATGAAATCCCCGTGAGAGATCTTAATACATTTCTATCAGTGTAATCTTAGTAAGTTCTCACTCAATGAATTCTTTTCAAATTTTCGAAATATGATTTTCACATAGTATCATACTTACCTAGAGTGTTGGTTCCCAGTTTTGTCCGATGATTATTTACATTTGGTGAAACATCATTAAAGTCTTCCCTTGACTACGAGCCAGACTACGCTGAAACTTCATGTGTTGTTGTTTCGGATCAAGGTTCGAATGGTTCCAGGAGAATTGAAAGACCTCTATTATAATTTCTGTGAGATTTACCTATCTGACTGTCATTTGTGTCGATATAGGGGTACCATAATCGATTATTTTAAATCAGTATCATATTTATAAGAAATATACAGAAAAAATAGAAAAGAAATCTCAGAAATATCTTTACATTTATCCAAAGATGCCAAACGATCTTGTTCTGCGGGGAATCGCGTGCTGGAATTCTCTCCAATCACAGTGTTTTTTTCACCAGATCCTAGGAACAAACTCTTGTTTTTCACAGTACATCGTTGTAAAATTCAATCCTTTTACATGCATTGCATAGGTTTTTGTCTACTTTCTTCATAACATTATAACGTACGACGGAAACAGAATTCGTACATGAAATTCCCATATGGAAAATCCGTGTTTTTCATGATATATGATTTCGATGTTATTATCTATTACCTTTTACATATTAGTGTCGTCAGAATGCGGGGAAATGTAATCATCCTGCTGAAGGATTTAATGAATAACACAAAGGATATCAACTCGTGATTGAAATACCCTCAGCAAGTACGTTATGTAAGAACTTTGTCCAGAGTTTCATACGACTCTCTTTCCCCAGATGTGGACGTTCTTCAGGTGGAGGTCGCCTCCTTAACCAGCAGTCCGGGCAGGGTCCAAGGCATGCCCTTGCCCCATCACCAGCAGCAGAAAGGTGAAGGGCAAGACTCGGAAACCAGAGAACTCAGCGAAAGAAAACGACGAACAAGCAGAGGACACGTGGACAACCCTCCTGCTGGAGATGACCTCAGGAACTATGCCTACGAGGGCGAAGGTTCCTCTCCTGGATCTCTGTCCTCGTGTGAGTTTAATAAGAAAGGCAGAAATGCCCATCTACTTGTTATTTCGGCAAGATCTTCCCCTGAGGAAAGGCTAGCGCGTTTTCCAACCGTGTGCCCTGTATCACAATACTCTTTCACCACGCACACTGCATAGTGGTGTATTTCGAGTTTATCTGGAACTGTTTTAAGCCATTTATCCAGGCTTCTTTTGAAGGTTACAGGGAAAGAGCGAGTGATAGAGGATGTATAACACACAAAGGATGAGGAAGGAAATGAGAGAGAGAGAGAGAGAGAGAGAGAGAGAGAGAGAGAGAGAGAGAGAGAGAGAGAGAGAGAGAGAGAGAGAGAGTTGAGACACAAGACGTGGCTATCAAGGCAAGCAAATTATGATGGGGTCCGTTTCCTTTTGTATATATTGTTTACATACATAATCTCTGAATGATTTTACAGGTCTGGAGAGTTGCAGTGGCAGCGCTAAGTTCCTAGGTGGTTTCCGTGACGTAGCTCAAATAGTTGAGTCCTGACACGTGGTTGGTTCGTGTTCCAGCCAATCAGCGGCAGCGATAGAAGACAGCACGACAGTCACTTCAAAATATACACCAGAACCGTCACTTCCAACGATAATTCATACTCCCATCGAGCCAGAGAGGGATGGTATTCTCTCCACCTTATCATCCAGTCCACTCGCTCATCAGATCAGAGAAAGATCAACGACACATCTTACAGATCATATGACCGCACCTCTAGATACAGTGGAGTTGGAACTTTCCTGTGTCTCCTCAAAAACATGTTGCTGATCGATTCAAACTGTGAGGATTCCTCATCCATAGCAATCTTGAATCCCTCACTCCAACCACTTACAGACAGGTCAATGGCAATGCTCCTCCTACAATCCAGAGCCATCCCTAAAGATATGCCCGAGCCCCCAGCGTGCCTTTCTTAGAGTTCATAATGGCAAAGGGCACCGAAGTGTTGTGTCCAAGCAAAAAGAAAAAAATCTTCGGTATATTTTGTTTTTATTCCCACTATTGCCCGTGATTTTTAAAGTTTTACAAATCACTGTTTTCCAAACCAGTTTTTAAATTTAACATAATGATTATATATATATATATATATATATATATATATATATATATATATATATATATATATATATATATATATATATATATATATATTACACTGAAATATACTTTTCACATAATCATTTCCATCACTTCGTAAATTGCAGTTTGTTAGAAAAGAGATGCAACAAATCTTTGTGTTGTTGACAAGATAGCAGGTCGACCTAGAGTGGTCTAGCACCATTTGCAAATTACATGACTATTCTGATGCCAGAAATATGTATTCAGGCTAGGTATTATTGTCAAACAACAGAAGACAAGCTATACAATTAGTAACCCCTACCAGATTTTGCAAGGTATGACTGGACCCAATGATATAATCAAAGTGTAGCACTTTGTGTTAGAAAAAGTGTATATAGTATTAATGTTATGGCAACAATACTAAACGTTACCACGATTTAACTTGTGTGAAGACTTCCCTTCAATAACAAGTACTTGTAAATGTTTACATTGTCCGACACAATTTATGGACAGACGTTTGCTACAGACAGTATTGCCATTTACAGTTGGTAAAATACACCTGCAGGGTAAAGAGAGACATACGAAAGGATTTTCTTATTCATATAACTGTCTGGAGTGAATATGACTGTTGTAAGGCCATGAGTGCGATGATTAGACTGTCCAAGTATGGGGATTGATTGTTCTGTTACGTTTTGGTTGGTTAGAATAACATCATATATATATATATATATATATATATATATATATATATATATATATATATATATATATACAAAAGAAATGCGAACAGCATCAGGAGGAGCCAACAGCCCTGAACTACAAGGTCTAGACGTAAGTTTTCCATTTTTCTAAAACTCATTAACAAAATAAATTTACTGTTGTTAGAAAATCTGTTTTCCTTCCCTAACTGGTGACAAAGAAGACCCACTTAACTCAGATTTGTGATAGCGTTGATGATGATGATGCTTTTATTTCTTGTCATGTACACTCTCCCAAAAAAGTATCATCCCCTGGGGAATAAAGTTTCAGCCCGAGGGGCTGATACTTTTTGGGGAGTGTACGTAACAGTAGAATACCCAAGGAACGATCATAAGACTCTGGGAAACTACCAACAGCTTATTTGTCAATACTTAAGCAAAAGTAGCGGTCTTCTACCCTCAGGATTACACCATCAATGCAATCGTCGCCCATTTCCTTGCAAATGCACAGAACTTCATGACAAACCATCATCATCAAAGAAATAAAAAGCTTAACCATGCCTCACACTCGAGCAAACTATATGCTCTCGCTTTTCCCTAACAAACACAACAGTGACAAAACATATTTCCACTGTTATGATTCGACAACCACTACTCAACCACCCTATTCCATAATTCCAGTCTTAAATTTCACTCCATCAGACACACGCATCTAAAACAACACTCCCCAGACAAGTACGTCTGTGTTCTGGACACCACCCGTCTCTCCAGGATTACAAGCAACAGTTCAATATATCATAAGATCCCTTGTGTGCAAGATGAAACGTTTATACTGATGGCACGGAACACTTCATTCCGTAGTCGAACTACACTCCCCCGACATGAACACACATCGTCACTGTGCACTTCATCTGTGGTCCCGCCAGGTGAACGTGATCAGCTTCCTGAGCGTTTCGAGAACCTCATAAAAGGGGTATCCTGAGAATGGAAGGTAAGCAGATATAAAACTGTGATTCAGTATACCAATAAATTTTGTGCCAGTATCTAGTGGTAGGAATGATGAATTTTTCTCTTCGCAGTAACATCCATAATGATTTCTAAAAAGCAAAGATATGGAATTATAATGCAAGTGATTTAGTGCTGATGTGACTTTGAAGAGTTTATGATTTTTGTTCCTCTCAACACACACACATACACACACACACACACACACACACACACGCTCGCGCGCGCGCATTTCAACATCACTTCAGGCAAAGAAGACACGTAAAGAAAAAACCTCCCAATATTTTATTAGTCATACAGGTTTTAGAAAAATACAAAAAGGCGCATCCAACCACTCGTGACTGTTCCCATTCTCTCTTGGACATCAGCTTTCATCCTTCTTATTCATTTTCTTTGATGAGAGTAGAATCTTTTGTTCCTTATAGCACTTTAATGATCTTTTAGTTTCATGTTCTTCAACTTACAACTCTCTAATGATGGTATGGGTTGATATTCTTCAAATTACAGCTCTAATGATGATCTAGTTCTTGCTTTTCAACTCACAACTCTCTAATGATGATCTTGGCTCATGTTCTTTACTCACAACTCTCTAATGATGTGCTAGGTTCACGTATTTTATCTCAAAACTCTAATGGTTAGCTTCATGTTCTTTAACTCATAACTTTAATGATTTTGGTTGTTTAAAACAAAACTTTCTCCTTCACAAGCTGTGTGACAATCGTGGTTCTATGATTTTCCATATTGAAGATAATTTTTTGTCCATGCAGTTACCACAAAAATGGTCTTTTATGCTAGTCTCTCTGTATCTCTTTTTCTAACTCATATTACTTATGTGCTGTAGGGAAAAGCTTTTTCGGCCCCAAAGTTGGTCGAGAGGCATCGTTCTTGTAAGTTCTTAACTGTGAGCAAATAAGACCTCAAAATCTACATTTTCTTGACTCTTAATTTTCAAGTGGCAATCGAATTTTAGCTGCAAGTGGTAAGGAGTTATCCTCTTTCTTTCCTTGTCTTACAAACTCAGTTCCCGTACGACCAAGTATTAAAGACACAATAGTTCATCTTGTCATCATCCTGGTATAGATTCAATTCCTTTTTTTTACATTCCTATGAATACCATTCTCACAGCTTATCTTTCACTACCTTTCACAGGTCACTGTTTTTAGATACAATAAGCAGTACAATTTTCACTGTTAGGCCCGTTCCTACATTTCTTTAAAGTCAGTTTGCAATACAGCAGCATGACTTTTACTGCTTAGTCTTTATATTCCACATGTCACTGCTTCTGTTATGCTCAATGCCAAGAGGAAAATGGCACTCTAACTCCTAGCACTTTCTCAGGTCCCACTTCACATATCATCATATTTCTGGTAATTCAAAGCCGAGAGAAAAGAGCAAATTGACGTCTTATATCAAAAAATTTATACACAGAGGAACAAATAAGAGCTGACACAGGCGATCATGCGATATGGCAACATAGTTTCTTTTATAGTAGTTCCACGATATGGAAAGTGAAGAGAAATTGTCCATGAAATAATTATTATGGATGGAAAGATAATATGGCCCTTGCCACTCCAGGTGACCTGTTTCTGGCTCCAGAGAGAGAGAGAGAGAGAGAAAGATAGAGAGTTCAGATTCAGAGGTGAGAGATAGAGACAGGGATCAAAAGAGATAGTGTGTCTTTGCAGCGCTTGATTAAGAGAGAAAAAGATTTATATATTTTGTAAATCAGTTATTGAGATCCATTCTTGCTAATATCGATCACAGAAGAGAGACTCCAGCATCACCAGGATATTCTGTCCCTACGGTCAACACCGTCAACAAAGCTAACATTTGTCCCGCAAGGCACTGAGTGTTTGGTCGGGTGCTAGCCTGGATCTTGGCTCCGTGGAGAGAGAGTTCCTCTGAGGCCATCGTTCAAGGACTTCCCACTGGGGTACTTCGTGGACGCCGTTGGCGAAGTGGCGCTATCTTTCAAAGTGCTGGACTTGGCTATGGCTGGCGCTGGCTGGCTGGGCTGGGAGTTCCCATTGGTGTGTCAGGACTCTAGCATGTGCGCCACCTCTCGGAAGCCGTCCAAGAACTTAGCGCTGCCGCTGCAGCTCTCCAGACCTGCGAAGTTATGGACACTGAGAGGGGTAAACAAAGCGTCTGTCAAAACTACACAAAGCCAACAAAAGAACACCTGATTCGGCAATCACTACAGATCCAGGTTCTCCTGGAATCTTTCAGTTGCTTAAATGACTAGCACTCTCGCTGAATTATTAGTTCGATAAACTGACATAATATCTTGATTTATCTTTGATCAAAGGTGTAACGTAATGTTTCGTCCTTTGTTTATATTATGAGTTGAATGCGCCAAATTCGACTTTTATCTTATTGCTTTCCATCCAATTTGTAATGCAATAACCTTTATGACCTCTTCGCTAGTCATGTACGGCAAAGTCTTTACTAAGTCCTCCATCGATGATCTATCACTTTGTTACCAATGAAAGAATAAATCTCATCTCCCTCAATAAATACAGGTCATTTGTTATGCTTCTTTCTCTGCCATCCAGAGTCCACAAATATATCATCATTGATTAGACACACATTCGCAACTATTGCTCATCTCTTCCAGAACGATAGCTGAAAACAAGAAAAAGCTTGTTGCGTTATGATGCAAGAACTCTGATGTCTATGGCTCAAACATTTGCAAAACTTTGCATAATGGAATCAACAGAAGGTTAGTCATAAGACCTGACGCTTACAAGAGGAGAGTGATCCAGGGGAGGAACCTTCACCTTCGTAGGCATAGTTTCTTAGGTCGTCCCCGGCAGGAGTGTTGCCCGAACCACCCCTGCTACCTCTGTTCTCCTTCCCTGTCTTCTGCCTTCCCCCTCCTCCTCCTCCTTCACCTTTGCCTCCTCCATGATCGAGTTCCAGGCCCTCGGTTGGGGGAGCCGGTGCGCCGCACCGCTTCTGTTCCTCCATGCTGCTTGTCTCCGAGGCGGCGTCGATCTGAAGAACGTCCACGTCTAGAGGAAAGAAGGGACAACAACATTCATTATGCCATAAGAAAACGGGGAATTAACGTAGGTAAGGTGATTAATAAACTAAGGTTTGAGAGAGAAGCACTGATGAATATGGCAATGAGGTTACCTGCGATGTTGGGGTTCTTCGTCCATGGTGGTTGAGTTCCGTTTGCTCCAGGAGGTTTCAAGAGCTGCAACTCCAATAGGTTAGGCGTTCGGCCACCGGCCCCCGTTGACGACACAGGTTCCTTACAGGGGGCGTTACTGTGCTTCCCTGGGGCGCCGCCCCCACGGCGTAAAGTGGAGCGACGGTGGTGCTGATGCAGCAGGAAAGCGCACAGCAGTACTGTAAGAAAGGGAGGATATCATATATGCTTCAGTGTCCCCACTGTCACAGAAAATGTACTTTCTAAAGGGTTGGATTCCATATGACAGGCTGAAAAAAAAGAAAAAAAGATACTTCTCATATGATACTAACAGAAGAGAAAAGTGCACCACACCACTATCGCCACCAGAGCAGTCAGGGAGAGTTTTAGCGAAGTCTCCCCTACGTCCGGCAGATGACAATGCTGTCCACTGAACCCAACTGGACACACACACACGTAACCTGTCACAGGGAATAATGAAATTCGTTTCACATTATTCTGAAACACGTAAGCTTTTCCAAACAACGAGGAAATTCATATCAAAGCAAGGCTCAAGAAATTTCTAAATTTTCGCATGAAATAAAGAACTTTGTAACCCATTAAGAAAACGAACAAATTTGTAGCTCATCACAGAAAACGGGTCAATTGGTTGATAATAATGTTAACTATGGAAGATTTATATGCTCTCGATGTGCTTTTTTGATTTATGATAGTCTTATTCATGCACCTATTTATTTCCTTCAGACTCTTATGATGCTATAAATGGCAGCGAACACTACATGTATGCCCACATGTAAGATGTGTATCTATTTCCATTAGCATGTTTGATGGGACAAATGCAGAAGATATCGATTCAGAGTAAGCTTATTACAGTTTTTGACATTTTAACTTCATTAGTGGCTATAATTTACGCAGAAGTTGATTCTTTGATTTTCTTAAAGAAAGATTCTCTGGTCCAGATACTAGGAATCTCTCTGACGATAAGAGCAGGAGTATACCTAAGCCTTAATTTCAACGGCCCAGAAAGGATTTGCATTCATATAGTCATACTCTAAATATAATTGTACTCTCATTAGTTTCAGAAATAATGCATCTTCAATAAACTACAATTTATCGTTACTAGTTTGGCCCACTAAGGACCTACAGGTCAGCAGTGGGTGACCAGAAAAGGGCCAGAAGTAGGCAAGCAGGGGTGGGGGCCAGGAGCGGGCTAGCAGGAGTAAGGTTGAGGAGACTCGCCTGGTTGGGAGTTGAAGCAAGTGCCTCCATTGAGACAGGGTCGCCACACACACTCGTCCTGGTCCTCACAGGTCGACCCGGTGCTGCTCGCCACTCGACCCTCACCGCATCTGAACACAAACAATAACGACAATTAAACTTACGCTTATACCTCAAGACACAAACGCTTCAGCAGAATTACTGGACAGGGAAATAGATTTCCGCGCCTGAAAAAAGACTTGGACAATGAAACAGTGATAAGCAAACATTATAAGCAACACACAGTAAAAGTACGTTGGCGACATTTCTAGAAAAAGAATAGATTTTTGCTGGCCTTCGTCTAAGGTAAGAGATGCGAGATATATCTATACTGACCTTTGTCTAAGGCTAAAAATATCTCTCCTGACCTTCGTCTCAGGTTAGTGACGTCTTTTCTGGTCTATGTCTAGAGATACCTTTATTTACCCTTGTCTAAGGCTTGAGGTGCCTTTATTGGCCTTCGTGTGAAGTTCGAGATACTCTTAGAAAAATAAAGAACAGATCTTGTATAGATCAAGTCACTAGTAGTGTCGGATACCAACCCGCAACGGTAGGATTTCCAAGTGTCGAGGCAAGTCAGGGGCGTTCTGCAGGAGACGTTGGCACAGGCTGGGGGGGCACCGCATCCAGACTCCACGCCCTGGAACACGCTGGCCTGGCCCCAGACCGTGCTGTTGACGGTCGGGGGCAACGGTACACTCCGTCCAGAGATCCGAAGGTCATCTATACATCCTAAAGGAGACACAGAAGCAAGAGTTGATAATGTACTGATTTCTCTTTCTCGATACAATTATAACGCTAACACAAAGGAATCATTTATAACTTGGTTACTTATGTTGACTTAGCCTGATCTAATCGTAATGAGGATAATTGATACCTTACATATAATGGTCAAGTTCGGGATCTGTGTATCTATTTCCTGTCAAGGAAAATTTATATTCATTACTAGTTCTTCAGTTGATTCGTGATAGAAGGAAGTGTAGTATAGATAAGGGTTTGGTGAATTGAGAGTGCAGTAAAGATGTCCCTTGTCATGACTCATACTCTTCAAAACAAAGGCGAATAGTGTCGAGGAATTGGTGAAGATGAGAGAGAAGTGGTAATGGCCTTCGAACTGACTCGGAGAGTTAAGGTTAAAAGTAAGTGGTGTTGAGGTATGGTAAAGATGTAGTTTAGCAAAGACGTAAGTATAGTGAAGATAGGGACGTAGTGAAAATGGCCTTTGACCTGACCCAAAAATTAATCATTTGTTAGATTTGATGCCGGCTGAAGAAACTTGTAAGCAGTAATACTCATCAGAGTTTTGTGTTGTATGAGTAAAGACGATATCAGCATCATATGCAGCCATGGGAGGGACCTCATGCATCACCCACCATCATAGTAATCACTGTGGAGGTCCAGCATGGCTGCTCCGACGTACTCCGGAGAGCCTCCCACGTATATTTCACCTTCGAGGTCAACTTTCATGAGCTGTCGTCCCTCTAGTGCCATGGAGGCGTTGTAGAGGTCGCCGTCGCCGTCGTCCACCGCCAGGAAAGTCGCCGAGCCGTACCTGCGATTTGTCGTTCAGTCGAAAGGAACGTTGATACTTAGGATTCGGGAAAATATATGTCGTCTTTGGACAATTTCAAAATAGAAAAGACAAGTTTAGACGTTTGAAAATAATGGAGGATAAATATCATAATGCCATAGGTTGTCATTACTTTGAGGCAACCAAGTTCATTGTCATATAGATACTGGAACTACAGTTACCAATGGCAAAAGTGCCACAATACCTCGCTGCGGAGACGGAGTGCCACCTGCCGTCAGTAAGTTTAGCACTGGGGAGGCAGATGGAGTCCGGGGGTCGAGGGTGGAGGCCCAAGATGGCACACAGGTGGCCCTCCACCAACTGTAGAGACCAGCTGTCCTGTCCATGTTGGGACGATATCAGAACCAGCTGCCCTCGCCCCTTCCTGGTGCGCAGCCTGGTGGCATCATACGAAGAGGAGAATCAGGCCAGGACTGGAGAGCTTACAATGTAGGGAGAGAGGCAGTTAGGCCAGTAGCGAAGAGCTGAAAGGGTGTGGATATAGCATGAGCAAAAGGATGCCTCAGTCTTAGGAACGTCGACCGAAAATAAAAAATATTGCCTTTGAAATAAAAAGAAAATCACAACGGAGAATAATTTTGAACAGAGAAACACAGCCCGTGAGAACGGCTGCGAAAATGATACATGGAGTATAGAAAGAGGGAACAAGTATCCAAGAAGATACAGCAGAAAGCCTAGAAGACCTACCTGAGGGTGAGGGAGGTGGTGTAAGCCAGGGGAGTGAAGGAGAGAGCCAACTTGACGTAACTGTTGAGGAGGAAGTTTGTGGGTGTTGTGGGTGTGGCACACTGGCCACCCCCCCACCCAGGCTGGCACTCACACCGTAGCCCGCTTGGTGACCCCTGGCACCTGCAGGAGATTGGAGGGTATAGTTGGAGGGACGAGAGTGGAGGGTAGTGTTGAAGGGGCTGCAGTGGAGGGTATAATAGGAGGGGTGGTGGTACAGTGTATCGTTGGAAAGTCAGTTGTGGAGGCCACTATTGAAGGGACGGTGGTAGAGAGTATTGTTGTAGTTGGTTTTGGAGGGTTTTGCTGGAAGGTCAGTGACAGGCTTTGTTAGAGGAGTAGTAACGGAGACATTAGTTGGACGAGTAGTAGACACTTGGTAAAGGGGACAGAACCAGAGTCCACTGTTGGGATCTGTAATGGAGACCTTTATTTGAGAAGCAAGAAGTTTCAGTGTTAGAGACTGAATAGCATACGCATATATACATACACACCGATACACACGGAAATACAGACACACGCAAACTTTGATATATACGTACACATGAATGTGCACAACCAGAGAGACATTTGTATACATACGGGCCTCCCTGGCAAAGCGGTTAGCATTAGTGATCATAAGTTAGCATAAGCAAGCTCGGGTCGGACCCATGTGAGGTCAAAATTTGGGCATGGCAGTCGACCCACAACCAACCAAGGTGTTCAAGCCTTTCCTTGAAGCCGGTCGATAAATGGTTACCTGGCTATGGCTGGGGTGTGTGCATACCCACTTAAAAGTAAAGACATAGTACATATGCACAACGTTAAGAGGCGGTGCAACACGCGTGTAAAACTCTCCTCGCAATACTAATAGCAATCACAAACATATAAACTCAAATATACAATGACACAATCACATACACAAACACAAACGAACATGTATACATGCGTCAAAGTGTGAAGCTCAGGAAAAAAAGATGGTGGAGGATAACTGAAGCACATCAGGTACACAGCATAAGAGCATATACTGGAATACTGAAAAGCAGTTTCTTTCTATCACTTCAAAATTTTCCTGTGCCCAAAGTAGAGAAACGCACAACCAGTTTGCATCTGTTTGTTAGGCTGAGATACACACCCACACAGCCAAGCCTCCTCCCTGGCGTATATTCTTGCAAGACGCTGTGCAATTAATGGAAAGTTATGAGTTCCTTATGATTAAAGATTCTTGTTGAAGGCACGTCGGTGTTCATGGTTGAGGAGCCAACAATAATCACATGGACATATGATCCTTCAATTAATCAGACCCACAGAAGTTCATGAAAAAGAATTCTCGGGTGTATGAATCATTTTTTAAAGATGTGATAAATTCTTTCTTCTAAGAATATTCTTCGTTACGAGGACGCAGGAATATAAGGAGGTTAGCCTCTCTCCTCAGGCGAGGTGGGTCATGCAAGGCAGCCGGAGAAGAGCAGGGAGACCCCCTCCTTATCTTTCTCCTTCAGGAGATGACGAAGAACTACGCATGGAATCAGTGGGTCTAGCATGGAAGAAGGAGGCTTCACCACTTGTGAGATGGTATTCCTCTGCACTCTAGCAGGACGGGGTTGAGCTGAGTGCTGGGGGAAGGGTAGGAACTTCAGTGTTCAACGACAGAGAGGCTCTTCACCAAGGTTCTTCATGTTCTTTCTTTTTTTTCTTTTTTTCCACACTTGGGATTTTTTTTCGTATTCTACTTCACTTTGTCTCATCTCAGGGCCTCGAGTGGCCATGACAAGTTTACTCTTCAACACACGACTTGTATAGATCTTTCTTGTTTTAGGTAAATCAGAACAATTACATCTTTCGACATTAACGTTACTCAATAATGTCAGAAGAAACTTATCTTCTGCATTCAGCCATTAAGTCATTCCAGAATGTATGGATGCACTTACGCCAGAGAACTAACCACAGCAAAGTTTGTATCTCTCTGATCATCTTATCAGTGAATTTGAGATGTAGGAAATGATACCGATATGAAACCTTGTATTAACGTCAGAGTTGCTTTTCTTAGGCTATGAAGCTGAGGCTTCTTTTGTAATTTTAAGATTTTCTGCTTTTTGACATTAAATGGTCTTAAGGGAACAGATGGTGAAGAACTGACTTCGAAAAGAAATGCAAAGTACTTAATGCACTAGGATAAGCTGGTCCCCCCAAAATATGGCAAAAATTTTGTAATTTTAAGATTTTCTGCTTTTTGACATTAAATGGTCTTAAGGGAACAGATGGTGAAGAACTGACTTCGAAAAGAAATGCAAAGTACTTAATGCACTAGGATAAGCTGGTCCCCCCAAAATATGGCACAAGACATATAAACAGAGACTGGCTTCACCTGTTGTCTCATGCACACACCTGTTATCCCCCCTCCCCCCCACACAAACCTGTTGGGTGCAGCAAATACATATATACCCTTGTGGGACCCATCAAACACACACGCACGTCTGCTCACCTTTTACAACACATGCGAAAGCGTCACTCACCTGCCGTGAACACCGCAGTTTAGGCGGCTAGCGAGGCAGTCTGTCGCAGAACATCCTGGCGAACTGCCCTGACTAAGGACGTTTTGGCCAAGGTCTACTAACTGCAGCCAGAAGGGAGAGATGGAAGGTATTAGTGAAACTTCAAGCTTCTTTCTAAAAGGAATGGTTTATAAATACCCATTTGTATCTAAGTTATACCTATATATTTTCAAAATCAAGTAGCAGGCTCTTATATCATAATCTACATAATATTTTTCCTCTGCTGCTTCATTTATCTACCTTAAATCACTTTTTTCATCAAATACAATTTTTTTCCAGAAGGCCATTACTTAACCTTATATCAGTTTCTTTATCAAAGAAAAGTTTTTAGAAATTTTCCCAACCCATTAATCAACATCCAGTTACTATCCCTATCAAAGAACAGGTTCTCTTCAAGAAATTACGTAACCTTAAATTTATCACTTAATTAAACAATAAATCATAATTTCCTCAAATCACCTTTTTGTCTCAATCATATTAACTTTACAACTTTTTTGAGGTAAGGACTGCATTAGATACGTTATTCAATGGGAAATTCTATGAAACAGAATTTGATCTAGACTTGAAATTCATCGAAATAAGTAGTAAGGATATGGTATAAAAATAGCTTTTGTCTTTGTCTTTCTGCTTTTTGTTATTGTTGTTGTTGTTGTTGTTGTTTGTCTGAAGTATGACCCCAGCCGCCCACTCACCTGTCCGTTGACTCTCAGATTTCTGATACACCCACTTAGGCTTGGTGGGCGTGGCACAACCACGTTGTCGGCGTGGTTCCAGGCACCCATCCCGCCCACCTGAAGAGGTCCGCCCGTGTTAAGGACTCGGGCGGGCCGCGGAAGTCTGGCTGCTCCCCGACATGTGTGGGCGTCTGGGAGTGTGGTGTGGTCGTGGTCAGCGGTGGCTGTGGGCGGCCCTTCGAGGCTGCCGCCCGCACACAAGTCCACGATCATCTCCACCAGCTGGATGGCGCGGGACGTTTGGGGAAAGACAGATGCGGATTATCCCTACTGACGATTTCATAGTGTTATTTCTGGATCACAGGGAAATTAGGAGTGTCTCATCAAAATGTTTTTACCCGAAAATATGTTACCTGCAGCCATGAGGAAAGCAATGACGATGAATGAGATGTTGAGGTTGTTGTGAGGGAGGGGAGAGAGCTTGAGGAAGCCAGTGAGGGGCAGTTAGTCGTTTGGGGTGTTATGAGGTAGAGGACGTGCAGAAGCCAATTAAGGACAATTAGTTGGTGTATCTATGAGGGGAAGAGCATGAGGACACCAATAAGGGACAGTGAGTTGGTGAGATTGTTATAAGGCGGAGAACCTGATGAAGGAGGGGACGTGCAACTCACCTCGTCCCTCCAGATGAGGTCGATTCTGTGCCACATGTCGTCGGCCAGGGAGTAAGAGGCGTTCAGGGCCAGGGTGACAGGGCCGGCCCCAAGGTCCAGCAGGAGGTAAGGCCGTCCTTGACGTAGCTCCAGCAGCAGCAGATCTCTGACAGCGGACTCCAGACCCTGAAGCTCCGGTCCTGAGTAGAGCAGGGTCGCTGTCCCCGACCGGGTCAGCACCTCCAGGCTGACCTGAGCCTCGTCACAAGGCGGGATGGGCGGCACCCAAGCCCACCCGCCCACTGGAGAGGCCGCTGTCCCACCTCCACCCTCACCAGCCACGCCCACCTGCCCGCCCACGCCACCCTCGAACTGCCTGGCGACGACCTTACAGCGAGACCCCCAAGTTCCGTAAGGACAGATGCACCTGTAGAGGAAATGACCTTATAGCAAGTGCTAGGGACAACTGTGGTGATAAACTGTGAAATTCATAAAATGATTGGTAATGTATTACAACTGAAAAACTGAAAACTGATACTCTATATAAAAAGATGGAGACGCTGTGAGGAATTGAACTGATCACTAGCAATTTCATAAAAATGTATGAGGCACAGGTGTGTGAGTAAAATACATCTGTACAGCTGTTCAGCTCACCTAGTGCTGGTGACTGTGACCATACACCTGTCTCCGATGAGGTAGGTATATGGCCTACCTGGAAACCTGTACAACTCACCTGGTGCCGGTGGGTGCCGGCACACACCTGCCACCGTTGAGACAGGTGTGTGGGGTACATGTGGTGTGGTCTGGGAAGGCAGTGCTGCCAGCACAACCACAGCGGTTGCCCAGCCTGATTGTGGGGCCGACCAAGGCTGACGTCTTGGCATCCACTAGGGCCAAACTTTCACTCACCCTTACCCAACACCCGCCCACACACCGACCCCACCCGTGGACTGCCTCCTGGATTGTCTCTTCACACCTGACTACGCCCACTTCTCGTATGACGACACCCAGGGCCTTCCTCAACTAATATAAGGGAAAATAAAATACAATCTTAGTCATGAATGTTATTCGTCGTGACGAACATTACTTGATCCCTCAAAACAAGTATAACTAGAAAGGGCAACATCCACAGCGAATACTGTATGTCTCCTTCCGCATTCCCCTTAAATATCTTTAGGCCAAAAGTTATCAGCGTGGATTTGTGGCATCAGAAACTATTTTGGTAACATATGAAGTCTAAATAGGTCTAGAAATTCTCATGAAAGAATTTCTGGGGGTTTTCATCAAAGTTACATACCTACCACTTTCCAAGTCAATCGGTCCAAATATGTTGCTGTGTTGATGACAATCGGAAATTAGAAAATGAGCATGATATAGAATGAAAATAACAGAAAGCAGAGCAAAATCAATAGGTCTTCTTTCCAGTGGCTGGCGACATAGTAAGCGTATGAGACTAACATTCGCTAACGTAACTGGAAAAGATAACAGGGACCAAATCATTCGGGCAATGTCTTCCTGTGATAAATTTTGGTAGTTTGACTTCTGACCTCATAAAATCTTTCAAAAGACGTAAATCATTAATTCAAAATATGGGGCTATAGAGTAATGAACGAAGGTGCATGCTTACCAAGGCTCAAATGAATGGCCTAGAAATAAAGATATAGTGCTCTGTTGTTGACTCTTCGTCAAAAAGACAAATACATTAAAGGAAGCGTACCTGAAAATGAGAGCACTTTTCTACCAAAGCAAAATGCCTCAATGTCTACCACGACGTTGGAACATTTCCTATCCAATATATACCTTAATTACCACACCGAAAAATGAGTAGTAATTTACATGCAAATTTGCCTTAAAACACCTGAGCTCTGCGTTTGAAGGCATCGTGAAGCCTCAGCTCCTCTTACATTCGCGCCCCAGAACCCAGTGAAAAGGATAAGAGGTTGATCATTTTTTCCTGCCTTTACTCAAGGCTTTATCTAGAGATGACAAAGGCTTTTCAGCCGGAGACAGAAAACTAAGCAGGTGTTTGCTTATCCGAAATTCATTTTATTCATTTCTTATGAGGATGAACCATGAGCTCTACACATGAAATATTCCGGTCAAGAATGAATTTTTTTTTTTTCTTTTTTTTTTTTATACTTTGTCGCTGTCTCCCGCGTTTGCGAGGTAGCGCAAGGAAACAGACGAAAGAAATGGCCCAACCCCCCCCCCCCCATACACATGTACATACACACGTCCACACACGCAAATATACATACCTACACAGCTTTCCATGGTTTACCCCAGACGCTTCACATGCCTTGATTCAATCCACTGACAGCACGTCAAACCCTGTATACCACATCGCTCCAATTCACTCTATTCCTTGCCCTCCTTTCACCCTCCTGCATGTTCAGGCCCCGATCACACAAAATCTTTTTCACTCCATCTTTCCACCTCCAATTTGGTCTCCCTCTTCTCCTCGTTCCCTCCACCTCCGACACATATATCCTCTTGGTCAATCTTTCCTCACTCATTCTCTCCATGTGCCCAAACCATTTCAAAACACCCTCTTCTGCTCTCTCAACCACGCTCTTTTTATTTCCACACATCTCTCTTACCCTTACGTTACTTACTCGATCAAACCACCTCACACCACACATTGTCCTCAAACATCTCATTTCCAGCACATCCATCCTCCTGCGCACAACTCTATCCATAGCCCACGCCTCGCAACCATACAACATTGTTGGAACCACTATTCCTTCAAACATACCCATTTTTGCTTTCCGAGATAATGTTCTCGACTTCCACACATTTTTCAAGGCTCCCAAAATTTTCGCCCCCTCCCCCACCCTATGATCCACTTCCGCTTCCATGGTTCCATCCGCTGACAGATCCACTCCCAGATATCTAAAACACTTCACTTCCTCCAGTTATTCTCCATTCAAACTCACCTCCCAATTGACTTGACCCTCAACCCTACTGTACCTAATAACCTTGCTCTTATTCACATTTACTCTTAACTTTCTTCTTCCACACACTTTACCAAACTCAGTCACCAGCTTCTGCAGTTTCTCACATGAATCAGCCACCAGCGCTGTATCATCAGCGAACAACAACTGACTCACTTCCCAAGCTCTCTCATCCCCAACAGACTTCATACTTGCCCCTCTTTCCAGGACTCTTGCATTTACCTCCCTAACAACCCCATCCATAAACAAATTAAACAACCATGGAGACATCACACACCCCTGCCGCAAACCTACATTCACTGAGAACCAATCACTTTCCTCTCTTCCTACACGTACACATGCCTTACATCCTCGATAAAAACTTTTCACTGCTTCTAACAACTTGCCTCCCACACCATATATTCTTAATACCTTCCACAGAGCATCTCTATCAACTCTATCATATGCCTTCTCCAGATCCATAAATGCTACATACAAATCCATTTGCTTTTCTAAGTATTTCTCACATACATTCTTCAAAGCAAACACCTGATCCACACATCCTCTACCACTTCTGAAACCACACTGCTCTTCCCCAATCTGATGCTCTGTACATGCCTTCACCCTCTCAATCAATACCCTCCCATATAATTTACCAGGAATACTCAACAAACTTATACCTCTGTAATTTGAGCACTCACTCTTATCCCCTTTGCCTCTGTACAATGGCACTATGCACGCATTCCGCCAATCCTCAGGCACCTCACCATGAGTCATACATACATTAAATAACCTTACCAACCAGTCAACAATACAGTCACCCCCTTTTTTAATAAATTCCACTGCAATACCATCCAAACCTGCTGCCTTGCCGGCTTTCATCTTCCGCAAAGCTTTTACTACCTCTTCTCGGTTTACCAAATCATTTTCCCTAACCCTCTCACTTTGCACAAATATTGTGTAAGCAAATATTGTGTTGGATAAACTGTTCAGGGGATAAAGTAGCAAGCTAGAAAACAATTTGATTCTAAGATTAGGCATAATCACATTTCAGTTCTTTTTTTGATTTATAGTTTACAAGAGGTGGTTTAAGAAACGTAATGAATAATAAAACTATTGTTTGGGGCAGTAAAAAGGGTCTGCAATCTATTTCTCAAAAGTAGATTAAGAGATCTGACAAATCACCTCATCTTTCCTATGCAGGAGGATGTGGTCCAGGTTGGCGACACCGGGAGATACTAGCCACACACGAGATAACGGAGGCATAGGGGTGTGCGTGGATGTTGACATTGTCTGCCCTTCCACCTGCTGCAGAGATACCGTCCGCACGCCTGTAGCGCGCCCCGCCACCCACCCATGAACAACCGACTCAAGGTGAGTCAGTGTCGATACGCCTTCCTGTGGTGCATATGAAAATATTGAGAGGGTGTGCTCTTTGCGAATGAGCTTCTCATATCGTTTATGAAGAAATGTATAATGAAATTGTTTATAATTATTGTCGGAAGATTAATACTTTCACCCTCCCTCCCTCCCTCTCTCTGACCTCTTTCTTCACCAAATTGTAGGGATCAGCCTCCAGCACGATGGGGGTGGCGTATGTGACCTCATAGGGGCTGATGGACTTAACCTCAACTGTGACGTTGGCTCCGACCCCATATTGACCCTGGCTGGCGTCGTTAACCTTGAAACCCAGCTCATACCTGCGGAGAGAAGGTTATTAGGTTCAGTAGGGTTGAGGGACAAGTAAATTGGGAGGTTACTTTGAGTGGAGAATAACTGGAGGAAGTGAAGTGTTTCGGATATCTGGGAGTGGATTTAGCAGCGGATGGAACCATGGAAGCAGAAGTGAGTCACAGGGCGGGGGAGGGAGCACAGGTTCTGGGAGCGTTGAAGAATGTGTGGAAGGCGAGAACGTTATCTCGGAGAGCAAAAATGGGTATGTTTGAAGGAATAGTGGTTGCAAAAATGTTATATAGTTGTGAGGCATGGGCTATAGGTAGGGTTATGCGGAGGAGGGTGGATGTGTTGGAAATGAGATGTTTGAGGACAATATGTGGTATGAGGTGGTTTGATCGAGTAAGTAATGAAAGCAAAGAGAGAGGTCTGGTAATAAAAACAGTGTGGTTGAGAGAGCAGAAGAGGGTGTGTTGAAATGGTTTGGTCACATGGAAAGAATGAGTGAGGAGAGATTGACAGAGAGGATATATGTGTCAAAGGTGGAGGGAACGAGAAGTGGGAGACTAAATTGGAGGTGGAAGGATGGAGTGGAAAAAATTTTGAGCGATCGGGGCCTGAACATACAGGAGGGTGAAAGGTGTGCAAGGAATAGAGTGAATTGGAAGATGTGGTATACCGGGGTCGACGTGCTGTCAGTGGATTGAACCAGGGAATATGAAGCGTCTGGGGTAAACCATGGAAAGCCTTGTGGAGCCTGGATGTGGAAAGGGAGTTGTGGTTTCGGTGCATTACACATGACAGCTAGAGACTGAGTGTGAACGAATGTGGCCTTTGCTGTCTTTTCCTAGCAATACCTCGCGCGCACGCGGAAGGAAGGGGGGGTGCCATTTCATGTGGGGCGAGGTGGCAGAGGGAATGGATGAAGGCAGCATGTATGAATATGTACATGTGTAATATATATATATATATATATATATATATATATATATATATATATATATATATATATATATATATATATATATATATATATATATATATATATATATATATATATATATATATATATATATATATATATATATATATATATATATATATATATATATATATATATATGTGTGTATATATATATATATATATATATATATATATATATATATCTTTTTTATACTATTCGCCATTTCCCGCATTAGCGAGGTAGCGTTAAGAACAGAGGACTGGGCCTTTGAGGGAATAACCTCACCTGGCTCCCTTCTCTGTTCCTTCTTTTGAAAAATTAAAAAAAAATGAGAGGGGAGGATTTCCAGCCCCCCGCTCCCTTCCCTTTTAGTTGCCTTCTACAACACGCAGGGAATACGTGGGAAGTATTCTTTCTCCCCTATCCCCAGGGATAATATATATATATATGTTTGAAGGAATAGTGGTTCCAACAATGTTGTATGGTCGCGAGGCGTGGGCTATGGATAGAGTTGTGCGCAGGAGGATGGATGTGCTGGAAATGAGATGTTTGAGGACAATGTGTGGTGTGAGGTGGTTTGATCGAGTGAGTAACGTAAGGGTAAGAGAGATGTGTGGAAATAAAAAGAGCGTGGTTGAGAGAGCAGAAGAGGGTGTTTTGAAGTGGTTTGGGCACATGGAGAGGATGAGTGAGGAAAGATTGACCAAGAGGATATATGTGTCGGAGGTGGAGGGAACAAGGAGAAGAGGGAGACCAAATTGGAGGTGGAAAGATGGAGTGAAAAAGATTTTGTGTGATCGGGGCCTGAACATGCAGGAGGGTGAAAGGAGGGCAAGGAATAGAGTGAATTGGAGCGATGTGGTATACCGGGGTTGACGTGCTGTCAGTGGATTGAAGCAAGGCATGTGAAGCGTCTGGGGTAAACCATGGAAAGCTGTGTAGGTATGTATATTTGCGTGTGTGGACGTATGTATATACATGTGTATGGGGGGGGGGCCATTTCTTTCGTCTGTTTCCTTGCGCTACCTCGCAAACGCGGGAGACAGCGACAAAGTATAATAATATATAATAATAAATAAATATATATATATATATATATATATATATATATATATATATATATATGGGCGTTTATGTATATACATGTTTATATGGGTTAGTTGGGCCATTCTTTCGTCTGTTTCCTTGCGCAACGAGAGTTAGACTTCGTCAAGCTCTATATTTTGATGGCACTGCTTTTTCGTATCTACTCCATTATGTTCCTCAACTCAAAACGAACGCATAGAAGGCCGCTCAAAGGATACAGCTAACTACCCTCATACCAGTATCAGTACAGGAGGCGATTGGAACGGGAACTCTGAACCACAGCCAAAAGATTGCCCACCGAGTCTTTATGTGATCTGCAACTGGGACTGGGTTCGTCTCCAGAACAGCCATCACCCTTTAATTCTTAGAAACAAGTACTCCGTTGTTCTTTTCGTAGAAACAGGACATTTGTAGTCTTTTAAGTAGAAGGCTAGGTACTTCGTGATGTCCTTCCGTAGTGGCTAAATGGCAGAGTAAAACAGTCATGGAAGTTCTTGCAGACGACGAGATTGTATGACCAAACAGACAACGTCTGCGATGTAACACATTTTCACCGAGTTATTCAGATCTTATAGTCACCCCCACATCGTCGGTCTGGTCCTGCTAACAAAGTGAATGTGTCGACTAAAAAAAAGGATACGACGGAGTAAGAGTGTCTTTTTAGCCTTTGGGCCTCAGTGGTAATGATCCAGCCTCCTTCTCTCATGGCGGCCGTCATGGATGGAGGGAGCCATGGTCAGATCACTGGTGGAGTGAACCTTCACCTACCGGCCGTCAGGAGTAGAGGGAGCCATCGTCAGGTCACCAGTGGAGTGGTTCAGGAAGAAGGAGGGCTGCTGGCTCCTCCAGGCAAAGGTCTTGGAGTCAGTGTCCCAATCGTCCGGATCCTTGACGTACACCCTCCCCAGGGGCACTTGTCCCACCGCTGTTCCCAGCTCCTGCAGCAGAGAGAGGTGAGAGTAAGAGAGTAATTCTTACTTGGGAACATAAGCATGAAAATACATCTGGGAAAAATAGATCTATAAGCAAGCGATCGTCGAATGATCTAATGTATGTACATAAGATCATTCATAAAAGATAAATCAATACTTGTTCAAGACGGCATTAAATAAATCGTAGATTATATTCCTGAAGGGAGAAACACTGGGGCATAATATATTAAACACCAAAGTGTAAACTTCAGTAACAAGAAGAAAAGCGAATAAGAATAATCTTCCTAAGGTCGTTTCGAATTCACAACCGAGTGTTCGAGACAGTGAACCAGTGAACCCATAACGACAGCGGGGAAATGTAAGAGACCCTAATGAACTTTTCTGATTTGATGGTTCGACTCTGTGAGTTTCAACAAACATTTCTTACTCTGATACAAACGTAACTCAGTTTACTAAGCACTATGAAATGGAACAGCTGATGATTAACCTGACGATGCATTATGGGAGACGTGCTCCTTCAGGTCAGACCTGGTGACCTACTGGACGCCATGTCCCGTCCGGGTCCGACCATGTGTAGTGTCTGTCAGTGGACCCCATGTTGGGTGTGCCAGTACTGGTAACAGTATTTTGGAAGATAATGTTTGTTGACGATGTTTAACTATACTGATGACTGACCTGGAGGATCTGGGCTAACCTAGAAAGTGGGGAGACAGCATGACCTGGAGGGCTAGGACCTATAGCTGCCCTGGTGCCTTGGGACAATGCCTGACCTGGAAGGTATGGACAGTGACGACCTTGGAGGCGGGTTCCATGGGGTTGTCGTTGATGTCGTCCACATGGAGGGTGAGGGTTACTGTCGTGGAGAGAGGCGGTCGTCCAGCGTCGGCGACAACAAGAGGCACCAGAAGGGCGTGGTGCTCCTCCCGGTCCAGGGCGGTCCTTGTCCAGACCACGCCCACGCCACGCCCACCGTCCCCTCCTGATACACAAACAAACAGTAATCTATATAGCAATATGGTAAATCATAAAGGATTATAGCACTTTCTATAAATGTAAAATAAAACTTTTCACAGTCTTTCAGTAATTACTCATTCCACATTCTTTAACTGGCAACACCGAAATATTTTTCTTTACAAGGAATTTCAATCCCAGTTTGTCACTAGCAGGAATCATGAGTCTATCATCCTCCTAATCTCCCTGGCGTGCTTATGACAAGATCATTAAAGGATAGAAAAGTCAACATTTTTTGATCCCATACTTGGATATGATATATGCAATAGAAATTATAAGGAGATGTTTGGAACATCTTATGAATCTTCAACAACAGATCTCATGTTTCACATCAGATGCTGAAGATATTTCTGGGTAAATCCTGGAATAATGTCTGATAAGGATTAATCTTTCATGTTTTAATCGTCATCTAAGACCATTACAACTATCATGCATAACAGCCATAACAAATCCCTGTCTTATATAACAGTCCTAACAACTGGGACTCACTCGTCATGCGTGACAGCCATGACAACTGGGACTCACTCTTGTCATGTATGACGGTGATGCTGTTGGCCACGTGAGGGGGAGCCCTGGGGTCCAGGGCCAGGGTAAAGGGGGGTCCGTGCCCCCTGCGCCAGTCATCAGGGTCCCCCAGCCTTACCCGCGCCACCTCCTCCCGAGCCTGCCCTTCCTCCACCACCCGCGCCTCCCGCGGCCACGCCAGGAACGGCGGGTTGTCGTTCACGTCTGTCACGTTCACCTGGAGGGTGAGAGGGAGAGAGGCATCGGTGTCAAGTAGGATATGACCTGTGTCAGGTGGGACAGAACCTGTGTCGGGTGGGGCATGACCTGTGTCAAGTTGGTTACCTGTGTCAAGTGGGGGTCACCTGGGTCAAGGATTCACATGTACTGGCCCACGGGTCACATTCAAGGCTCGAACCCAAGGTCACGCCCTTTCATACACCAAGTCAGCGACAGGTTATATACTTTACCATGTATTATCTTCAGACTGTGTACAGAATCATGTATGAGCCTACATTATACATCAGGTCTCATGATAAGCAGTCAGGGTTCGAACCCTGGTTCAAACAATCCTACATGCATCTTCACGTCTGCCACATGATGGATACTGCATCATATATTACCCTAAAACTAAGCAATGTATTATGTATTCGCCTTAAATAGGGTATTGTATTATATATTAGCCTTAAACAGGGTATTGTATTATGCATTACTTTAAACAAGTGTATTGTATTATACATTATCCTCAAATAGGATATTGTATTATACATTAGCCCACGTTACTGTAGAGTACTCACCGTGAGGGTGGCAGTGGCTGTCCTGGGCGGCAGACCATCGTCCACCGCCCACACCAGCACAGTGTGGGCGGCCGCCGCCTCTCGGTCCAGGCCGCCAACTAGCCTCACCGCCCCTGACCCGCCCTCCACCTCGAACTGTTGCCTACGCCGCCCCTCGGGGTCGCCAGCCCCAGCAATGCTGTACCGCACACTGCCCTCCCCGCCCTGGGGAAGAAGGCAAGCTGATCAGGGGCGTATCCAGGGGAAATGGTGCCTACATCAAATACTGAAATTGCGCCCTTGACTTGATTAAAAAGGTACATACAGTGGAAGTATAGGAAAATATATAGTGTAATTATAAACCGTTGAAGAGTTAGGCAAAACTTAAATTCATATAAACTCTTAAAGACTGAAGATTATAGATTTATTTGATCAAAATTGTAAGGTAGAAGCGGTAATGCAACTGATAGTAGCAAAATATTACTATAGGTGAAAAGTAGGCGAGTTCCTATCCTATCTCACAAAACCAAACCGTTAAAAATGTCAATTGGGTAGCATAGGTCAAAACAACAAACCTGTTGAGTGGTGCCTTCTTCAAGTAGCGCCCAGGGCACCTGCCCTACCTGCCACACCCTAGATACGCCACTGAGGCTGATTAGTGGTAGTTAGTGGTTAAAGTTATTCGTTAGCGGTGATGATGGTTAGCTGTCACTGATGATGACAAGTAGTGGTGGTTAGTGATGGTGGTGGCAAGTAGTGGTGGTTAGTGTTGGTGGCTAGTGGCGGTGGTGGATGGTGGTGGTAAGTAGTGGTGGTTAGTGATGGTGGCAAATAGTGGTGGTTAGTGTTGGTGGCTAGTGGTGGTTGTTAGTGGTGATAGTTCTTAGTGGTACTAACTAGTAGCAGTAGTATGTCGCAATAGTAATAGCCATTAATGACACTAGTTTATACCAGATGGGGTTATTAACTACTTCTAAAAACTATACCTAATTACTTTCTTCCTCTAGATATAATCGTATAAACGTTAGTGATTAAGTATCTATTAAAATTCATCAGAATCAAACCCATACGACAGAATGTCTTGAGGATGGTCGTACTTACTTCCTTCGGGTCGTACTTACGCCGTCTAGGTCGCAGGCGGTGAAGGTGGTGAGGTGGGTGCCCAGGGGTGTGTCCTCTGGAAGGGTGAGGTGGGCGTGGTTTACGCCGATGAAGGTGGGCGGGTTGTCGTTTGTGTCCAATAGTCGTAAGTTGACCCAGGCGCCATCTACGTGGTATTTATCCTCCCAGCCGTCTTCACCCTGCAGGTGTAGGCGCAGGTGTGTGGGTAGACAGGTGTACTGGTGGACAGGTGTGTGGTTGACCAGGCGTATATGGTGACAACAGTTATGTGACTGGACAGGTGTGTGACTGTATAGATGTATGAGGCACGGCTGTGGCTGCACAAGTGTGTGTGGTGACGACAGATGTGCAACACAAGTCGTGTCCAGGAGAAAGCAGGTGTAACCCTTGTGGATGCAATAGGTGTGCCTCCGTCATGTTCCCCCTTTAAAACATATGGAATTCCCTTTGTCCTTTCGTCTTTACCTCTTCCTATAACCTTCCCACTTTTAAATGTCACTATATATATATATATATAAGTGGTAGAGGATGTGTGGATCAGGTGTTTGCTTTGAAGAATGTATGTGAGAAATACTTAGAAAAGCAAATGGATTTGTATGTAGCATTTATGGATCTGGAGAAGGCATATGATAGAGTTGATAGAGATGCTCTGTGGAAGGTATTAAGAATATATGGTGTGGGAGGCAAGTTGTTAGAAGCAGTGAAAAGTTTTTATCGAGGATGTAAGGCATGTGTACGTGTAGGAAGAGAGGAAAGTGATTGGTTCTCAGTGAATGTAGGTTTGCGGCAGGGGTGTGTGATGTCTCCATGGTTGTTTAATTTGTTTATGGATGGGGTTGTAAGGGAGGTAAATGCAAGAGTCCTGGAAAGAGGGGCAAGTATGAAGTCTGTTGGGGATGAGAGAGCTTGGGAAGTGAGTCAGTTGTTGTTCGCTGATGATACAGCGCTGGTGGCTGATTCATGTGAGAAACTGCAGAAGCTGGTGACTGAGTTTGGTAAAGTGTGTGGAAGAAGAAAGTTGAGAGTAAATGTGAATAAGAGCAAGGTTATTAGGTACAGTAGGGGTGAGGGTCAAGTCAATTGGGAGGTGAGTTTGAATGGAGAAAAACTGGAGGAAGTGAAGTGTTTTAGATATCTGGGAGTGGATCTGTCAGCGGATGGAACCATGGAAGCGGAAGTGGATCATAGGGTGGGGGAGGGGGCGAAAATTTTGGGAGCCTTGAAAAATGTGTGGAAGTCGAGAACATTATCTCGGAAAGCAAAAATGGGTATGTTTGAGGGAATAGTGGTTCCAACAATGTTGTATGGTTGCGAGGCGTGGGCTATGGATAGAGATGTGCGCAGGAGGATGGATGTGCTGGAAATGAGATGTTTGAGGACAATGTGTGGTGTGAGGTGGTTTGATCGAGTAAGTAACGTAAGGGTAAGAGAGATGTGTGGAAATAAAAAGAGCGTGGTTGAGAGAGCAGAAGAGGGTGTTTTGAAATGGTTTGGGCACATGGAGAGAATGAGTGAGGAGAGATTGACCAAGAGGATATATGTGTCGGAGGTGGAGGGAACGAGGAGAAGAGGGAGACCAAATTGGAGGTGGAAAGATGGAGTGAAAAAGATTTTGTGTGATCGGGGCCTGAACATGCAGGAGGGTGAAAGGAGGGCAAGAAATAGAGTGAATTGGAGTCATGTGGTATACAGGGGTTGACGTGCTGTCAGTGGATTGAAGCAAGGCATGTGAAGCGTCTGGGGTAAACCATGGAAAGCTGTGTAGGTATGTATATTTGCGTGTGTGGACGTGTGTATGTACATGTGTATGGGGGGGGGCCATTTCTTTCGTCTGTTTCCTTGCGCTACCTCGCAAACGCGGGAGACAGCGACAAAGTATAAAAAAAAAAAAAAAAAAAAAATATATATATATATATATATATATATATATATATATATATATATATATATATATATATATATATATATATATATATATATTGTCATGTACTCTCCTAAGATCTTCTTTAAGGATATTGGATTACTAGCAATCGAATAGTCGTTTCCCTGTCGGGGGCGATCATAGCCTCGCAGTTAGCGTTCCCAGCTACCACGCAAATGGTACGGGTTCGAATCTTTGCATATATATATATATATATATATATATATATATATATATATATATATATATATATATATATTATCATGTACTCTCCTAACATCTTGTTTAGATTTAAAATCTTATATTATTTTGTCCTCCATACTACGCACCGCTGCCTCTCTGCCATGTTGGAACCAGATCGTTCTTCGTTCATTCAAGTCCTTGTTGCTTCGTCTCACTTTGACTGAGACAAGCGGGGCTTCATACCCACTCCTTATATACCAGTGCCGATGCATTCCACGGCAGTCTCAACCCAGACGGCATCCTGAGGTGTAGTGGCTCTTCCCCGAGGTGTGGTGGTGTGGTAAAGGAGCGTAACGAATTTTTTTATATAAGTTAAGCTGCCTTTGTGGTTAAATACACTTATGGTTGTATTAACATAGTTTTATGTTGTGTGCTGGGAATTTGCTTTTCATTTGATTTGTGGTTAATTAGTTATTATACTTGCTGTTACTTCTATGTTTGATTAATAATATTGATCATTATCAACCTGGGCTCATTCTACACCTGTAATTTTTCACAATCATTTATGACGGGTCTTCTCCTCGCAGTATAACCTAGACAACAGTGTTTTATATCGACCATCACCTTCATTACTGTAAGAGCTAGATTCGTTATAGTGTGTGTGTGTGTTGGGCGCAATAATCTGATAATCCTAAAAAATCTTCACTTTTCTTTAACAGTCTAACAAGTAAGAATTTCTTCATATCCCCCAGCAAGAGAGGGACAGAAGACCTACCGTGTCAGTGACTTGTACCCTGAAGCGGAAACCCCTCCTGTGGGAGGGGTTCTCGAAGTCTAGAGGAATCACAGCCCTCAGGTCCCCTCCTGGGTTCCCTTGAAGTCGCACACTTACGCGGAATAGCTGCCAACCACGACCACTACCCGGCACGACCTGCGGACCCACACAGTACGACTTTACAAACCACCCTAGATGGGTCCTGATTTTCAAGTCGAACTATAACTCAGAATCTAAATCTCCTTTTACTGTAATCTAGAAAAGATTTACAAGTGACGTGTGAAACATAGGTTCTATCATAAAGCTTAACAAACATTCACTCTGGGGATGGATTTAGTTATGTTCAAGGTGTGTTGCTCAGAAATGGACATACTCTAATCACTTGACTACTCTGACTATTCTTTCATAAAATGATCAAAGAATATTTCTTGCAGAGACATCATTAACATTGATGGTCTGTATTGTCTTATTGCAGTAAGGGCTCAAAATTATTTTACTTGAAGCGTCTTTACTAATGGCAAATGGGGTCTTCATCTAAATGCAACAAGGACCTCAACTAACGGTAGTCACGTCCTTCAAATAACGGCATTCAGGGTCTAAAATCCATGGCATTCTGAGATTCAACTACTTGAATTCAGGGCCTTCAACCAAGAGCAGTCAGACACTTCAACTTATGTTAATCAGGGTTCTCAACTGATGACAGCCAAATAACCTAACAATGGATGCTAAGGTAAGAACCTTATCTGAGGTGGAGTCAACAAATTCAGATCTGGTGTCCAAGAAACTCACCCTGAAGGAGGAAGTGACTAACCGTGAAGGGGGGACTAACTAACCTGAAGAAGGGACCAACTAACCCTGAAGGAGAAGTCGTTGGATACGTCGGGGTCGACGACGGTGAGTGTGGCCAAGACGTGGCCTGGAGCTCGACTCTCTGGCACGTCCAACGTCCACTCCGGCCTCAAGAACCTCGGGGGCACATCATTCACGTCCTCCACCTCCACAACCACCGTTCCTGTCCCTAAAGGCAGGTGAGTGCGTTTCAGCAGAGTCTCTAGGGGCAATACCTAATACTTCTATTCAGTAGAGTTATTCAGCAGCTAACAGACATTATTGACAAAATATTCCAAGGGCCAAACGTTCGACTTTGAAAACTTCCAACTCTCTCTTGTTGGTTATACTTGGGTTTTGACAGTTCTGAATTAACATACCCAAGTACAGATACTTTAGGTGCTAAACTAACTTACTATCATAAAGATAATTCAGCTCCTATATTTTGACAGTTTAACGTTAACATATCAGAGTATACGTAATCTAGCAGCGAGCTTTTGAGAGTTCAAGTTAACACATCAAAAACTTATACTTTAGCTTAGCTGCTCTTCTTTAGTAGTTCTAAGTTAAGATATCAGTCTGATTACTTAAGCTCCCACGTTCTGCCAGTTCTAAGTCTAATTACTTTACTTACCATTTTACACAAATTATCCACTCAAAAATGCCTACGTCGTGGCCAGTGATAACAAAGCATCAGGGGACTGTTTCATGTACTGTATCCATCACAGCGGTACGTCAAGATTTATGATCGTCTGTGGTATACCAACCTTGAGGCCACCTGATGTACATGCATTCCATAAGCCATCTAAGTAATCAACATGCACCATTGGGGCATGAGATCATCTATAGCAGACCTGTCCATGAATCTATCTGTGGTACAAGAACCTTTGGGGCTACTTACGCTACACATAAGCTCGAGGCCATCTATGGTGCACGTACCCTTGAGTCCACCACCATCAGTGGCCACCACCTGGATGGTGTATTGTTGAGCCTTCTCCCTGTCGAGACAGCAGATAGTTGTGGTGATGAGACCCAGATAAGTGTCGATGTCGAAGATGGCCTTTCCAGATGATTCATCGATGACGTTCTTCTCCAGCGAGTAGGTCATGCGGGCATTTTGGCCCTCGAGTGGGTCATCATGGTCTATAGCCATCATCTGGGCCACTAGTGTACCTGGAGACACACACATAACACAGTGTACCATAACCTTCAAAATGCTGAGTGACATCGAACTGCCTTTGTCTTTGGGGAACTGAGCATGGACTTCGCAGTGTTTGAAGAGATGTTCGAACCACGAAAGAGGAGGGCAAAAGTAATACACTTAGGAAAGGAAACAATTGTCAATAGTAAGGAGACAATTATCATGAATACAACTAAGGTTAATACCTCACTGATTATGATCAAAGTTTCACAGAGGTTTATTATTTGTATTCTGTTTCACATGCTTAGATACTGCAAGCCAAGTTTTTATGCACTTAATCTTGGGGAAATTTTTTTGATCTTGGAATTAGATTTAAACCTTTCTACTAACCTCTGGATGTCTGCATCTCCTGAAAATTTCAAACAAGGAAGAATTCCAGGGTTTAGTAGCTGTCACTGGTGCTCCTTAAATTAGATCAGAGAGTCTAAAAGCAACAGTAACATTCACCATGAAAAGATGAGAATTCTTCATTCAAAACTGTATCTATCATTACCGTACATGCTCTAACCACAAACCAATTAATCCATCAACATACAAGTATCTAAATTCTGTTCGATATTGTTTCATCTATGATCTAGAAATCGCAAAATAAAACAGACATCAAGATCACTCTCCTATCAAGAGAAAACCGAAATTCTATTCACTCGAAGAGCAACCAAGAAAAATACAAAATGATTTTCTACAGAAAAATTGTACCTGCCATCTACAGGGTTGCTGAAAGTCTTAAACAGAGATAAACCCTCTTCAAAGGCCAGATACAGCAAGCTAAAGGCTGCTGTAAATGTTGAAGATTCCAGCATTTGCATACTAAGGTGACGTGATGACAAAAAACGTTGCGATGTTGGAAGAGAGAGAATGGTTCCAGTGGTGTGAGGAGAGAGAGAGAGAGAGGGGGGGGGGGAGTGAACCCTGTTAGTATCCTTGGTAAGAGAACTTCCAGTAAAAACACAGATGTCTCAGTTTCGCTAGCTCGCTCTGATAACCTTCTGAAAAAGTGTCATCGTAAAAAGGCCCGTTAAGGCGAGACTAATTAGAGACGGCAAATCCCACTAATGAATGGTTCTCCTGAACCAACAGACAAAGACTCAGTATCGAAATTCTCCAAGTCTGACTTTACTAAGTTTTTTACGACTCGCAAAGTTGAGAAAAATGTTCCTCATTAGATAAGCCAAAGGACTTTCCTCTTCACAAATGGTGATATCAGTTATCAACTATTGATAATTTGCCATTGGTGTTCCTGGTAAAAGTAAAATCTTTACTATGAGTGTTGAGAGATACTTTATTACTATGTTAGATTTATTTTTGTGTATACTTCCAGCCATGAATGCGCCAAGTCAGAAATCTCGTTACAAGATGGCAGCGGATACCCCACGAAACAAAATAGCTTGTTTTCTCGTCATTGTACGATGTTTGATAGTCTGAAGATCTAACTTATAATCTCATCACTTGATGGCGGCAAATAACTATAAGATCTATGGTTATAACCTCTTCATTAGATGTCCGTAATCAGCCATATGACATAGTTTATGGTATTGTCACCAGGTAACGTTAAATAGCTGTATATTTTATTAGCGATAGACTGCAGTTAGTTACAGTTTACAATCCCATTTTTACCTAACGGTAAGTATCATTATGATAGTTTATAATCTTATTATTACATCATGGTAAAAAGTCACAACATATAGTTTATAATCTCATCACTGATTTGTGACTAGAAAAAAGAGTCAAGGAATAGTTTATAATCTCATCACTAAATGGTGGTAAAAAACAAAAAAGTCAAAAGAGAGACTTTATAGTTTCATCACTAGCTGGTTAAGAATAAACAAAATACGCCTCAGGAACCTTTTACGGCAACATAAATCTTAAGGAAAGAGGGAAAACTGGGGCATCTCCTCTTCAACTACTTGGTGGGCGAGTATCCATGCTTTTATCTCGATTAAGGTTTATGATAAGAGTTCCATCAAGAGAAAAGAAAAAAAAATTAAGTTCTAAAGGTTCAAAGGAAGCAGGATTAAAGCCGAGGTGTAGTCATGTAGAAACGGAAAATGAAAACAAGGTGGGGGTCTACAGCTATAGGTGAATAGATGTATTACCAGATCCATTGTAACAATCATAATGGACATACATGGATGAGGAGATACACAGAAAAACAAGAAAGTGAATATATATATATATATATATATATATATATATATATATATATATATATATATGTATATATATATATATATATATATATATATATATATATATATATATATATATATATATATCAACAGAAAACGAAAATGATAATTTCCCAGGAGAGACAGGAGCATAGGTCGCGTACCTTTCGGCGTGTCCTCTGAGACGAAAGCGGTGACGATGGTTTCGGGGAAGAAGGGCGCGTTGTCGTTGACGTCCTTGAGGTTGACTCTGACGTCCGTATGGGCGGCCAGCTCCCCGTCCGTGGCCCCCACCCGCAGCCGCCACTGTGGCCGCCCATTGGGCGGATCCCTATCCAGAGGCTTTGGTGGGCAGCACAAGTTAGTGTGGGTGGCAGGTAGGGGGTGGGGATTTGTGTGGGCTGCACGTGTGGGCGGGAGGTTAATGTGGGCGGCAGGTGGGAAGACAAGGACTGGTGTGGGCGGCTGGTGGGTGGTTAATAACATCTAAAGTTATCAAACTGTATTTGACTTGCACCAACATCGTACATTAATACTCTCTTCTTTTTCCTTTACACTACTTTGCAATTACCACAACTTTCAGCTTCCTCACACCCATATTTCTCAGCCAAACATGTGTGCCCCAGCAGAACTAGCTATACCAAACTCTCGACCTTACAACCTACAACTAATTAGATAAAGTAAACTACAGGTAGCATTACTCTCTGTTACAGGTTGCAAGACAGCGAGTGCCTTAATCACTTCTTAAAACCAATCTTGAGATGCTAAAGGAAAAAAAATCCATGGAATCATCCACCCGATGTGAGATCAAGCACAACCAATTTCAGATGCATTTAGAACACAAAACCCACCGACGTTTCCAATGTAAATGTGTAAATGAATTACAAATTCAAGTGGGATTTACAAACGTAAGTTCATCAGAAAGAAGGCGTCAAGCCTGTACCATAAGGGGAGTTGCTGGTGCCGCTGGGGGCTCCCGTAAAAATGATGCGATTGTGACTCCATTTAGAATGTTTATTTAGCCACAGCAAGACGTTCCAACCATTCCGAGGTATATGTACTCCTTAATACAAGATCTGATAGTTGTTAGACTTAACACATTGTCCTTTTAACTTATCTCATCCGAAAGAAGGAAGACGAAAAACCTGGAAGGCTGTCTCTCGTGAAATTATCTTGGCTTTATTTTCTTCGACAGTTCGAGTCACTGAGAATTTTCATAGTGTATATGTGTCTGTCTGTCTATCTGTTTGTGTGTAAAGGGAAAGTGGCTGAGAAGTCAGTGGAAGGTTAGAGGGTGATTATTTTGGAGGTTTCGATAATTTTCAATGGAAGAGAGGAATTAAGACAGCAAGGATGGAGGAAGAAATAAAATATAGAGAGAAAGAGAGGATATTCACGATCACATCATGCTTTTCTCCCTTCTTAAAAACAATATACTGATT